>NC_057941.1:3270000-3377500 GCF_018555375.3 Anguilla rostrata
CGTGAAAAGCTAAAAACAATATGTATCACCCTTTTTGAAAATAGGGATCGTCATTCAACCTGAAAGACACTGCATCAACTGAAAATAACAGTGAAAAATAAATGTTTGACTATAATGGGCAGTCCTTAATCCTTAAGTCCAAACTCCTGATGTCAAACTTATTTACTACATAACTACAGCTGGAAAGTAAGGAAATAAGCAGTAGACATCACTTAACGAACAAAAAACACAAAAAGATTTTTTTTTTTTTTTTACAAATTGTCACAGGAAGGTACTTAGTCCTGTCCTGAAAGACTCAAAAAACACAATTCACTCATTCGATTCTCTGTCTTCTCCTTATTCTTTCTAAAGTTGCAAGAATTCCAAGTAATGAAAAAAAAAGCCATGTACTGACCCTGTCAGAAGTAATAAATGTTATCTGAAAGAATTCCACCTCTCTCGCCAGCTTGGCAGCGTGAATTGAGAATGACTGCAGTGACTTGGATTTTATGTCTTCCACATTCTGAAATTCCATATTTTCCAAGGCCTCCATGAATCAACAATGCAGGTTCCATCCAACCTCACTGAAAATGAACCTGGAGTGATTCCACCTTACTGCAGATCATATATTTTTCAGTCCGCGCTAAAATACGTTTTTTTTTTTTTCAAAAATACGTATTTTGTAAAAATGATTGCTCCAATAGGAAGGAAGAGCTTCATTACTCAAGTCCTGCCTGAGAATATCACCCCAGAAGGGAGGATATATGTAAAGCACAAAATAGGAAACATGACTTCACGTCACTGAGTCACTTCCTGCCTTGGAAAGGGTTTGGAATTTCCAGCGAAGCTCTTGGAGGTGAGCTGTTGTTCTCCAGAAAGAGGCTAATGTTTCTTTTGGAAATGATAACATTTAAAAAAAACTGGCCCTGGCATCCCCATCAAATAGTAAACTCTGCGGAAGCGAGCCTTCGGAAGTTGAGCCAGACCCCCTTTGGAGACCCGCAGTGCTCTCTCAGGACCGCAACACTGCACCGTCTTCGTTCTAATCCGAATCCCAGCTGTTACAGTGACCTCAATTTTCGGTTAAAAGCAAAACGCTCGCTCCAGGAAAATGATAATCATATTACGTGGGGAGAAAAATGGTGTTTTGACTGCCTCAGCTGTCTTCGCCATATTTGCAACTGCTGGACTTGTAACCTAGGTTGGGCACTGTCGTTGTACCCTGCTGTTCAGCAAGGTACTTAAGCTGCATTGCTTCGGTATATATCCAGCTGTATAAATGGATGAAATGAGGGCCGTCTGGGAAGTGCAGAGGTATTAGCGCTTGCCTACCACCGCAGAGGCCTGGGTTCAATCCCTGGCAGCGGTACTTCCGGCTTGGTGAGACGTTCCTACGAACACAGTTGGCTGTGTTTGCAGGTGGGAAGCCGGTGAGGGTATGAGTCCTGATCGCTGCATTAGCGACTCCTACTGGTTGGTCGGGGCGCCTGTTCAGCAGGGAGGGGATCTGGGGGAGATAGCGTGAACCTCCGCACGTGTTACGCTCTCCCAGTGAAACTCCTCGCTGTCAGGTGAAAAGAAGCGGCTGGAGACTCCACATGTATCGGAGGAGGCATGTGGTAGTCTACACCCTCCCCAGACCGACAGAGGATAGCGCATCAACCAGGACTGTGAAACACACAGGGAATTGGTATAACCACTAAATTGGGGAGAAAATGGCAAAAAAAAAAAAAAAGTTGCTCTGGATAAGAGCGTCTGCTAAAGGCTCGTAATATAATGCAATGCAATGAAAGAGCTGCTCTAACTGAGGCACGTGCACGTGCAGCAACGCTCGTGGCCTTGTCCCCGTTAGTGCACGTGAACACTGTGCTGATCCTCTCCCTCCCCGCAGTGCGGTATTTTCCAACGTTATTCAAAAACGAGATTTATACTTCTGCTGAGATATTGAAATATAACGTTCCCTGACCCCTCTCTGCAAGGAATTGATCTGTTCCCTTGGACAGCAGCGAGAGGGGGGATGCAGCTTCTGATGAAACAGCCAATTTCCATTCCTACACGGCCAGCATGTATTACTATTTATCACACTTAGTGTGTACCTTATCATAACATTTTTATTTTATTCTTTAAATCATATTATTTCCCAAACTTTAAGATGAAACCTTAATCAAATCCTACTTCCACTCTCCCACTTTCCACATTTTATGGGGCGCTTATTGTAGTTCAGCCAATGACAACAAACGAGCCTCTTCAGTGCTGTTTTGTTTGCGGGGGGTGGCGGGGTGGGGGGGGTTATCTAGGCCTATAATGCCAGTTGTAACATACTGTCCAAATGGATATCTGTACTTATTAATTACGCAACAAACAAAAACAAAAAACCCTGTCTTTCATTAGAACAGCCTGGTCCCCTGTGCAGAACTGCTGATAAAAGCCACATGCCCAGAACAAAGCCTCCCCCCCCCCCCCCCAGTGAGAGCTCATCTTCTGGACCCTACAGCAGGACCGAGTCTGGGTGTCTCTGGCTTTCGTGGGTGGTCAAGCAGAGCTCGGTATTGCAAACATCTGGCCGCACAACAGAGAACGGTAGAAAAGAAAAAAAAAAAAATTAATCCCCAGTTTACTCGCGTTTTGCAAATGCAGTCACTACACCAAACAAACAGTGCTGGGGGTGCCTAGACAGGATGACGCATTTGTGCATGTAAAAGGGGCTGAAGTGTAGCATGATTGGTCAGGAATTGGTCTTGTGACCGAAAGGACACAGGACACAGGTTCGATTCCCCAGTAGGGCATTGCCGTTGTACCGCTGAGAAAGGTACTTAACCTGCATTGCTTCAGTGTATATATCCTGCTGTATAAATGGATGTAAATGCTATGTTAAATGTTGTGCAAGTCACTCTGGATAAGAGTGTCTGCTAAATGCCTGTAATGTGATGTGATGTAATGTAATGGCTCTGTGTAATGAAACAGCATATACATCTTTCTCATTTAGAGCTTTGTTGTCACTGTATATTGTCATCGAACATATAACCCTGTATCTACTGGGAACGACCAGAAAAAGTGAGACAAAAGGATGACAGCGACTAATTAGATTTATATTTACTAGGCATTTTAGATTGTGAGATAGCATGTTCATTGCCTTTATGATTTATTCTACCCATTATCACACATTCTTCATCGCGCATTCTACGCAGTTCAGCTTCAGGGTTGCTGAGGGGGAAACTTGGCAGAGATGCCGTGGCACTTTCTGAAAGGAACGGGTATGACAGAAATGCTGCTGTCACCTCAGGAGCAACGCAGAAGCACGTTTAACTGGCTTCTTCGTTTTTTTTTGTACTGCAGAAGAACAGCACGCACACGAGAACAGGGCATATTTAAACTCCGTGTTCTGCGAGTGCTTACGTACGGACCGGCGCCGTTCGTTCGCACAGTACCTGAATCTCGGGGTCCGGGATGGCTCTGAAGGGGCTCGTCTGCCCATCTTCTGACACGGTCGGAGACCAGGCCTTTCCTTCTGACCTGAGAAAAAAAAAGGGAAAAAAGAAGAAGAAGAAAAAAATCCATAAAACAGGAAGGAATGAGGAAGGCCCGTTGCCATGCCGACGTGAGGCGGGAGAAGAATGCGGCGTTCTTGGCGCTGCCAGCCTCGTATTCCGAGTTTTTGATTCGGCGTAACGGGCGGGCGCACCTCCAGTCCGCTAGCCCCTTTCCCGTCGAACGGCGCGCGTTAATGTTCTGCAGAATATTCCGCTCCCCCTCGCTGCCGCCGCCGCTGTGGCTTTCCTACCGCTGATACGGTTTCAGAGACCGCAGTCAGGAAATGTTTTTACTGGACACATTTTATTTTTGCGAGAGGACCTGGATCTTGGGGGGGAAGCAAAAACGCGCAATAATAACGCAGTTATACAAGTCAGAACCAGAGGGAAAATGATGACGCTACGCTTTTCGCTCAAAACCACTAATAACAGTGAAAAAAAAAAAAAAACGCAAATGGCTGAACTCTGGGGGTTTTAAACGTTTGGGGCCTTCTCATTGTCTTCCCAACACGAACACTGCTGACTGCTTCAACGCGGTATCCGCGGTGACATAATGATCTTTTTTTTTTTGACAGGGCAGACAAGGGGGTCTTCCGAGAGGGGCCTCAGACAGGAAGAAGGACAGGACAGGACAGCGGCCATCTTCCGTCACGGATCTGTCCTAAAAAACGCACGTAGCTGCGCTGGCACCAAAAACCACCGCGGCTCACAGGCCCCGCTACCGTTTCCTCAGGCCTGGCTCGCGGGCGCGGTGCGGAAGGACGGGCTCATCAGTCACGCGCCGCGGACGGCCGATCCGGCTCAGAGGAACCCTTTTTAAAACGCGATCCCTCGCGCCACCGGAGACCCCCCCGCCGAGCGCTGAGAGAGAGGACGGCGCTTAGCAACAGCCCCAAATAACAGCGCTTTACGGTTCCCCCCCCCCCCCCGCCATCACATCACGGCGGAAGCCCCACACAGGTCAGATTTAGTCCAGCGTTGAATCCACACATGCATGCAAGAAAGGAAGAAAAAAAAGACCTCAAATCGGCAGGGGAAATGCTTTCTGGTCAGTCCCGACCAAATGACGGAAGAAACCGGCGTAGCTGGGAATAGCCTACAGATGTGACAGGAATAGAGAGGAGAGACAATGCGTCTGTGTTCGCTGGGGAAAAACAACAAAAGCCTCCTCGGGAGCTCCCAAAAAAGGGCAAACATTATGACTGTGACGATATGTGTTTTTCTTTGTTGCCTATTAGGGAATATTGAAATAAAAAACTAAAACATGTCAAAGAGGGTGGTTACCAGAATCACTGCTCAGTAGCCTACTCAGCAGTAAATGGAACAGGCAGGGAAAAAACTGAAAGCTTTGCTTCCCTGACTCCTCAGAATTTCATTTTTTAAGATATCTAGTAAAAAGAGGCACGCATGTCATAAATGCCAGAACATGTATCTTTCCCCTGTAGCTTATTTTAGCATTCTGCACCAGCGCAAACAGGACTTCACCAGAGGAGACTGGTAAAATCATATAACTCGCGAAAGAAAATAAGAGCACAAGACCGTGACTGAACTGAAGTGCTGATGCAAGCGTTCACTGCTGTGAATATATGTGCTGTGAGTGCAGATCTTGGGATTTATAGTATATGCTTCACACACCAGGTGTGGAGAATGAATTGGTCACAAACAGCCTTGGACCAGTGACAAAGCGCACCGCTTACAATAATGTGTCCGCACATCGTAAAGTAAATGATTTAAGATTTAGCTCTAAACCACTGGAAATATCTGACCAATAAAAGTTTTGTATAAGTTCCCAAAAATGTTGGAGATACTGTGTCTGTGCCACCGAAAAACACTCACAGATTCCAGAATATTCTATGCCTGACATCAGTTTCGACCCAATTAAAGGTCAAAGTTTTTTTTTTTTTTTTTTTTTTTGAAGTCGACGGCAGATTTCCGTAAAAACGACGCATTGTTCCAGCAGCGCTGTCCATCCGCCCGCGGTCAGACGCTCGCACCTACACAGCAGAATCGCGCGTGGAGCCAGAGCAACAAAGAGCCTTCTGTAACCCCGTTTCCATCGGTGGAAAATTCATAAGTTCTCGGATGAGGTCACCCACCCCCCCACTGCCGCCGCCACCGCGCCGCAGCTAGCATAACTGCGGCGGGCTGACGCAGCGCTAGTGCTACGCTAAGCTAAGAGGAGCTAAGCTAAGCTAAGCTAAGAGGAGCTAAGCTAAGCTAAGAGGAGCTCACGCGACGCAGCTAGCATAACTGCGGCGGGCTGACACAACACTAGCGCTAAGCTAACAGGAGCTAAGAGGAGCTCGCTTTCTCATCTGGGCACGCGTGATTGATGACATCGAGGTTCCAAGGGCGCCGCTGCAGCAGCCCGACCGAGCGCGGAAGCTTGGCGATGATGTCCCGCATCCTGCAGGATCGAGTCGCGGACAGATGGGGGGGGGGGGGGGTTAGCTCGGCGTCAGCACCTGACCTGAATATCTGGTTTCCGTTTTTTACGAGCGGAGTATTCGCGTCTAGGCAGTGGGCCTCACGTGGAGGGAATATTGCATTTTCCAGAACGGTCAGTTTTGTCAGGATGTGCGGAGACGTGAGCTGCGTTTTGGACCCGAAGCAGGCACACATGCTGGAGAGAAATTAGGTTTATGATTGACAGGCCTCGTAAAAAGCAGAAATAAAAGTAAATATAAGTGGAAAGAGGAGAATTAATAAATCTCCTGTACCGCTTTCATTACATGTACCTCCATCCAGCACACAGGCACGGGGAGAACATGTATAAGTAATCAGCTTGTAGTTGAATGTCTCACTGACCCTTTAACCTGTGCAGAGCTCTGGCTAACAACAGTAAGGACAACACCAATGGCAGACTTCATCAAAATAGATACCTTAACTAACCACACCATGTAATAAGTAATATATAAACAGGGAAATATTAGGAGCCTCTGTATCACTGGCTACTGATCTTTTTACTTTAAAGCGAAAAGGACCTGGAAGGAGAGGGGTGATGGCATTTGTGAGAAATCTGTCAAAAATCCACACAGAACAGGAGCTGAAGACCAGACATTTTGTGAGGAATCTGATGAAAATCCACACAGAACTGGAGAGCTGAAGACCAGACATTTTGTGAGGAATCTGATGAAAATCCACACAGGACTGGAGAGCTGAAGACCAGACCTCGCTCTCGTAAAGGACGGATTGCTGTACCGATTAATACAGAGCCACTTCAGACTCGGTTGGCACGTGCATGAAAGCGAGACACACAGAGAGCGGGCGGGCATGTTCTGATTAACTGTGACTTTGAAATGCTCAACTGAGCAGTTTTTCTTTTCTGTCTGAGCCAGCAGAGAACACCCCCCCCCCCTTGTATTGAGTTAACGTGTGAGGGCTTTTGGAGATTTGGAAGTTATGCAGAAACGTTTGAGAAGATCTAGTTCTTCTTCTTCTTCTTCTTTTCCACGAGGCTTCAGAAGGGGAACGGGATGGAATATCCGGGCGGATATTTGCACAGAGTGGTATTCACCGCACAAAGCCTTGCAGATGGGGGGGGGATACTGAAACCACGCCAGTATTTGACACATTTGGTGCTCTGGTGTTGCCGGTTGCTCGTAAACGTCATAACTCTCTACTACCACCACCCTTTGGGTTATCACTGATACCATCTTTAAGGCGTTATGAGTTTCCTCTCGGCAATACCGTCTATAAGTTTCCCCTCGGTAATATTTTCCCCTCTCTCCGACTTCTCCTGCCGACGTTCATTTCCTGATCCTCAGGATCTGATTGAGGGCTGCGAGCAGTCGGGTCCGGGCGTGTTGGGTTTCGTTCTGCTGCACCGAGCTACGAAAAGCCCGACCGCAAAGAGAGACGCTGCTCAAACAGGAAGTCGGTCGGGTCATTTCCTCCCTTCGTTCCCAGTCAGATTCAGACGTTTGGGATGGAATTTCTTCACTTGATAGCGCCGTCTTTCCCCATAAACTGCTAAACGTATCTTTTGGGGTCCCTGGACAAACAGCGACTGAAACAGGGAAACCGACTTTAGCTTGACTCCATAAAAAAAAAAAAAACATTTTATTCCCCTGATTTACACCAAAATCAGGGATTTAACAACCCCCCCTTATCACCAGGAATGAGGACAAAGCAGTCGGTGGCAATACAGCTAACGCACCCGGAGTCATCTTTCTCGATGCCAACGCTCGCTTGATGTTTACAGCTGCCATAGAAATGCCTCAGGAATCCAGAGCCGTCGCAAACGCCTGCCTGCCTTTTCCAGGCCTGGAATCCCCCTCGTCCATCACAGCCTTACTCATTACCACCAGCGTTTTGTCCCAGAGCCACTCCCCCTCACAGTAAGACTGAGAATCCTCTTCATTCCCAGCACCTGTGACTCACACGGTCCTGAAACCTCCTACCCTAGCAACAGATCACCCCGACGACAAAAACGCTCGCGGGAAACCGTCTCCTCTGATTCCCGGCCCTTCTCGGGCCATAACCTCACCCAAGGCCCGGCAATTCATTTCTGTCCTCTGTAAGAGGACATGAGACTCCGGTATTAATCTCAAGACCTATATATTCTACTATGCAGACACCTACATTACCAGGAACATTCAATAACAATAAAATAATATTTTTGGAAATATTTCCACTGCAACATGCCGTTGTCATCCAAGACACTTGGATGTATAATGCAAAAATAAACAAACAAAAAAAAACTTACTTAATACTTAAAACTTTTTTTTCTGCTGGGTCTCAGGAGGCTAGATTCTTAAAACGAAGGGGGGAGATCTCTTGCAGTTGGGCAGAACCGAGACGGGTTATCAGCTCTTCGGAGAGAGAGGCGGTTAAAGGCTCGGCCTGTTTCAGCCAGGCCCTGGCCAGCGTCCGCGCCCCTGACACCGCAGTGAACTTGGACCGGGTCCCCCCCCCGTTTCGAAATGCCAAATCTTTCCCAGCAAGCCGGCCTCGGACCACGCTGCCAGAAACGCACAGCGCTGGATTTATGGAATAATATGAACTCATTCTGCGGCAGAAAGGGGTGATACTGAAAGGGCTCTCAGATGGGAACGGCTGAGCTGAACCAGGCCACGTCAGTTCGACACAAACCGACGCCGCCTCCCGCGCACCCGTCAGCGCCAGCTTTCGACCGCTACAGTAGCGTTTCTGAAATAACGACTTTCCTGTCCGTTTGAATCCGAGCTGCAGTTCTGGCCAGCTCTCGAGAAGTGACGTTATTATTCTACGCGGCGATTCTGAGGCCATACTGAGCCACGTTCAAAAAAATAAAATAAAAAAATAGCACGACCTCTAGTTGGATGTGAAGGTCGAAACTCTAAAAGGATCGAAGAAAAACTGGTTATGAAACAGCGAACACAGAAGCAGGAGGAAGACGATCTTGTTCAGAAGTGCCATGGGGGTTTTTGCTGCTCACATGCTAATTTGGGCTTGTAGCAGACGTGCACGCTCATATATTTACCCAAAGACACCAGGAGAAAATTACAGATTCCCCTTGCCTTGACTATATTTTGAGTCCTTTCGGTTGTGTTATATAATGACAGATTGGGCTAGCGCCCTCTCCACATTTATAACCCTACATCTTCCCCGCTCTGAATTTCTCTGGGCAAAATTAGGTTTTATTTGCTGGGGGCCCACTTTGCATTTTCAATAAACAGTGTTCCCATGGAGACCAAATTACCATGTACTCCAAAAAAAATCTCTCTCTCTCCACTATGTCCTTTACAGAACATGCATAAAATTCTACATGCTGCGTATTTATACTGTATGTATAAAAGATACCATAACCCATACTTTATTAACATGTGCAGCCGATTTACAGTACAGTTTGCTTCTTGGATTTTTGTATTTTATGGGTTTTTTTGGATTTAAACATTCACTTTAGAGAATAAAGAGCAGTTCAAAAATTCAGACGGCTGGATTAACTAAAATCCCTTCGGACAACTCTTCTTCTATAGCTGTCATTACTTCCGTCGTTCCAAAAAGATGTCATACAAAAGACTGCGCATAAACCTGAAATGGACTGGAACAAAGCCCCGACTAGCTGGAGTTTGATCAAGACGTCAGATCCAACCCTGTCTGCAGTATATCATTGCCTTATTTTTTATTTTATTTTATTTTTTTACCTTGTATCATGCTGATTAGAAAGGTTATGAGTGACGGCTAACATTTCCACATGACATTTCCAGGAAAGGAAAGAGACCGTGATTGTTAGGGGCCCTGTGCGGCGGAGTTTAAGCTAACGCCGGGTCGCCCGTGTAATTGAAATCGCAGCCCGTGCACTGCGCAGCGGATTCACGGCCGTTAAAGTAATTCCGCAGCCCCCACGGATTTTCCCCCTCAGGAAAACTTTGGAACGCACCTCTCTGCCCTGCTGCTTCCAAGCCAGAGAATCCAGGCCAGTTTGCGGAAGAACGGAACTGGAGCTTATCTCTGCAATTCGCCCGGCTCGTGACTCGAACAAGGCAGTTCAAGAGCATTAGCCCGCCGCTAACTGCCAGAGGTCGCGTAGGCTACTTTAGCTGATACCAGCCTTTGTGCTCGGCGTTGAAAAGCTGCTACGGTGGCCTAGTTTTCAGAGTGCGGTCACGTGCGAGCCGTGACGACCACAGGAAAAGCGAGAACGCGCACACTGTCTATTTGCTCTCTTCAGGGAACAGCGACCGATTACGTCGTTTCTGTTACCGCTTTTCCCCAGTGACTTAGCTCAGCTTGTAGAGCAGACGGGGACTTCGCACACAGCACCACTTGAGATTGAATTTAGGATCAGATTTTCGAAGCAGCACACGTCAGGGTGGCTATTAAGAGACAGATACACAAATGGGTGAGATGAGTATATTAAAAGAATTGGCCAAACTGGAAAAGCCAGAAATAGAACATAGAACTGCATTTCTATAAATGACCACACAGAAGAATTCCGCTTGAGTCATTTTTATGGGAGTTCCCAGTTTGACCAAATTTCAGCTCTCTTTTTCAGCTTATTACCACTTTACGAACCCCCACCTTGTCATCTACTTTCACATAGAGGAAATTTCTCTGAAGATGCCAGCCCTTGCATAATAACTGGAGTAACTGGACAACTCCCATGGAAGAAACCATAAATGTCTCCTCTTGCTTTGGACTTGGGAATGCCACTGTACCAGCCATTATAAAGCCAATATGCCATCAAAAGCTTGCACTGAACCTGGAAAAATATCAAGAATCTTCAGATGGTGAAATAGCCCTTTAATTTCACTTTTAAAAAAATGTAATATGAACCCAGATAAGAGTTTACTTAAGATTCAATATTCTACTGCGTACCACAGTTCTGCCCTCTGAACGCTTATGCTTTTAAAACCATCACATCTGTTTATGGCAAGGATTTTTTATGAGTTCTCTTTTTTATTGGTCTCTCCTAGTCCTTTTTTTATCCATCTGGTGGCTTGTTCCCTTATTTGGGAAAAAGCAACAGCAATTTTAATCCACATCCTTGTCATCTCAGGTCTGGTCTCACCGACTGGCTCTTTTCATCTTTTTTCTTTTTGAAACTCCTTTAGCTGGTATGCAGCGGACGATCTCTCGTTCCTGCGCTGGATTTAGTGTGCACATTCCCAGTCCCGAGTCAAACAGGGTGTCTGCTGACACTAATTAACCTCGGTGTTTCCAGAATGTTCCTGCACAGTCAATCTGAGTGAGCAGTAGTGTATAGTTAAGTTCACTTCTTTGCATACTTGCATAGAGAGAGAGAGAAAGAGAGAGAGAAGTAGGGAGAGAGGTAGAGAGAAGGAGGGAGACAGCGAGAGAGAGAGGAGGGAGAGAGCAAGCGAGAGACAGAGAGAAGGAGAGAGAGAGGGAGAGGAGGGAGAGAGAGAAGGAGGAAGCGAGGGAGGGAGAGACAGAGAGAGAAGAAGAGACAGAGGCGGAGAGATGGAGGGAGAGAGAGAGCGAGAGAGAGACAGAAGGAGAGGGAGAGGAGGGAGAGAGAGAAGGAGGGCAAGAGTAAGCGAGAGAGAGAGTGGGAGAGGAGGGAGAGAGAGAGAGATTTAAACAGACATGAGCAGTAAGCACAGGGTATTCACTGATCTGATTTTAAACCCTGCTCTTGACAGTGTGGTGCAGTTTGTGCGGTACTCCGTGGGGGTGGGGGGGTTTCTGGTTTAACTCCAGGCCCCGGGGGGGGTTCTCACCTGCTGATGACCAGGACGAGCCGGTCGGTGCAGGCCTTGATCCTGTTCTGGGCCTCCATGTGGGTCATGGCCTCTGTGCTGTCTCCATTGATGGCGAGGATGGTGTCGCCCGGGCTCAGGTCGCTTAGCGCGGCTTTGCTTCCCGGCGTTATCTGACACGGGCAAACAAAAGAGGACAAAAGGGACACGTTAGGGCGGAGGGGGGCGGGGGGGGCACTCCCAGATCACCGACAACAATGTGAAACGCCCGTATGAAGTTACCCTCCATCTGGCTCCGCTAACTCACGCTAGCGCCAGAGACCGCCGCAGAAGGAATCCGGCGGTGTGACTGCACAGTCCCCGAAGAGAGTGTCTTTGGCAATCAAGACACGTTAGGGAGCGCGAAACAATGTTTTAACACGCTCCCTTAGAGGTGATACTGCATGCGTCAAAAACCCCATGTTTTATGCGTCAGGCTTTTTTGTTGCTGCTGCTGTCGTTGTTGTTGTTGCTAAACTGGGGAGTTATTTCACAGCGGGGTTCGAAGGTGCGGGTTCGCGGGCGGCCCTTCCAAAAAAAAACGTTCGGTGACAAAGAGCAGCCTTTCCCTCCGAGTGTGTTTATACTCCTGACTCAGCGAGGCCTTTTTGGAGGCCTTCAGCTTGGCCCTCCCCGCGGGGCGGGTCCCCCCTCCAGGGGACCGCGGCTTTTCACACGTGTCAACAATTTTTGAGAATTGCCCCCGCGATCCCTCCCGCGCCTGCAAAAAAAAAAAAAAACGGACATCTGGATAACACCGTAGCTCCGCTACGACCTCTCGACCGCCGTTCCTCACACGGTTGCATCGCTCGGGACAGCGCTGGGGAGCACAGAAACAGCACGGAGTTCCGCCGTAGAGCCAAAATGGAGGACGAGGCCACTCGGCGCTGGCCTTCTCGCATTGGCCCAAAAGGGAAAATATGCTAAATCGGAGCATCGGAAAACGTCCGAGAGAGGCTGCGAGCGGGAAAATCAAGCCGGGGGAAAAAAAAAAAAAGAGATTCACATCAAGGAGCTCTCGAGTCCCTGAGCAATGATAAAACACGGGGAGGAGCCCAGCACACAAGCTGCTTAACCTCCCTGACGAAAGACGAATGCCTCATTGAACTTGACTCCCAATTAATTTCATCAAGGGGCGTGACGCTTGGGCACTCGGTTTCAAAGGGGAGCCTGAATGAACCCTGAAACGCCATATTTTTACATTCGGCTGATTTACTTTGGGCTGATTTCGTTTGGGAGCTGTTATAGTTTGGGCTGGTTTAGTTTGGGCTGATTTAGTTTGGGCTGATTTAGTTTGGGCTGGTTTAGTTTGGGCTGGTTTAGTTAGGGAGCTGTTATAGTTTGGGCTGGTTTAGTTTGGGCTGATTCAGTTTGGGCTGGTTTAGTTTGGGCTGATTTAGTTTGGGCTGGTTCCGTTTGGGCTGATTTCGTTTGGGCTGATTTAGTTTGGGCTGGTTTAGTTTGGGCTGATTTAGTTTGGGCTGGTTTAGTTTGGGCTGATTTAGTTTGGGCTGGTTTAGTTTGGGCTGATTTAGTTTGGGCTGATTTAGTTTGGGAGCTGTTATAGTTTGGGCTGGTTTAGTTTGGGCTGGTTTAGTTTGGGCTGGTTTAGTTTGGGCTGGTTTAGTTTGGGCTGATTTAGTTTGGGCTGGTTTAGTTTGGGCTGGTTTAGTTTGGGCTGATTTAGTTTGGGCTGGTTTAGTTTGGGCTGATTTAGTTTGGGCTGGTTTAGTTTGGGCTGGATTTAGTTTGGGCTGGTTTAGTTTGGGCTGATTTAGTTTGGGCTGATTTAGTTTGGGAGCTGTTATAGTTTGGGCTGTTTAGTTTGGGCTGGTTTAGTTTGGGCTGATTTAGTTTGGGCTGGTTTAGTTTGGGCTGATTTAGTTTGGGCTGGTTTAGTTTGGGCTGGTTTAGTTTGGGCTGGTTTAGTTTGGGCTGGTTTAGTTTGGGCTGGTTTAGTTTGGGCTGATTTAGTTTGGGCTGGTTTAGTTTGGGCTGGTTTAGTTTGGGCTGGTTTAGTTTGGGCTGATTTAGTTTGGGCTGATTTAGTTTGGGAGCTGTTATAGTTTGGGCTGGTTTAGTTTGGGCTGATTTAGTTTGGGCTGGTTTAGTTTGGGCTGGTTTAGTTTGGGCTGATTTAGTTTGGGAGCTGGTATATGGAATGGGTCCCCTCGTTAAAACAACATTTTGACATATTTATTTTTTTGTAAAAGAATACAGTGAATGTCAGAAAAATGCACAAAGGCTCTGGGAAAGTAAGTCGTAAAAATCCAGCAGCATGTTTCTGTGACAGAGGATTTGTCAAAGTATAAAATTTTTTTAGCCCATTTCTAATTATAACTATAATAAACTCGTAAGCAGTTCTGATTTAATTAAACTTTTAAAAAAAACTTTTACAGCCTGAATTTTCATAGAGGTTCTCACAAGTGCATACTTCAGTGGATGCGCATTAACGCACACGGATGCACGTAAAATGCTCTCAATTAACAATAATCAATATGTGAACAAAACCATTTTGTCAGGGGGCCCCAGCAGTTACAGATACCATCACTGAAAGTTTTTAACTTTTAAAATTCTGACACAGCTTTGACCGTGAACAGAGAGGGAACAGCCGTGAGTTGCCTCCCTGTGAAAACAGTGGTGCATTGTGGGCTTCCAGGCAGCGGCTTGTCATGTCAGATTGTGTTATTTCAGCGGGGAACAAGCCAACTTCAGGGCCGGGAATGAATAGCCGTCCATGACTCACGGCTCTGGCTCCCCTGTGGAAAAGCCCCTCATTATCACGGCCCAAATGCAGGCCCCCTTTCTGCAAGTTAATGCCCTTCACAATGGGCTTCTTTAAGGTGCAGTTTTCTCTAAAATAAACCACACAATAACTGCGACGGTGGCGTAAAACAAACTCAGTCAGTCACGGCACAGCAAAATGACAAGTATATCCTCTGTCTGACTTCCTCCGTAACGTGGGAAACGAAAGGTGATACTTTTAGAACAAAAGATATTGAAGGAAATAAGTGCCAGTCTTCACAAATTCATATATTGCCTAATCTACATGATGTCATTTTCAAGCAAGCTTATTACGGGACATTAATACTTTAATCTTAAGATTGTATCGGGCTTAATCTTTCAGCTTGTATTTAGCTGTCAGTCAACGCAACAAAAATAATAAAGATCCATGTTTGTGTTATGGGGACACAGCTGAAGTATGCACTCCCTATTATATGCTGCTTGGCGGTCATTAACCATTTAAGGTGTGAGATCACAAACATGTGATCAGAATGTTCTTGACTGAACATTCTAATGCTGATGTAACAATGGCTACTGGTAGCTGAAAGCAGCGGAGTTCTAGAACACCAACGTAGAATTTTGAAGACAGACATAAAGAAAAAAGACAATCCAGAAAAACCTAAAAGGTTAAAGGTTGTATATTGTTAATAATTGCTAGGATGTGTATGTTACATGCAGTACGCTGGTCGCTGAGAGAGAGAACGGCAGGTCATAAATGTTTTATGGGATGCAGCAGGAATGGAATCGCTCGGTTGTGTGTGAAATGAGCCGGGGTGGCAGTTTTCTGCGGTGTCAACGCTGCGCATAAATATCCTGTTTGCTTGGACGGTTTATTCCGCGGACCCGAGAGAGCGTCACATTGTTTCAAAGCTCATGCAGCACAATGGCTGATAATCTCAGCTTTCAGTCGGTGGAATTTGATAATGCTTCTTTTGTTTGCTTTTGTAATGACCAAAATCACATTTCTAGCATTTTTTTTTAAATGGCATATGTACCCAATGATAATTCAGCTGGTGCACTGCATAGATTTTTTTCTATGTAGGCTTACTGTACATAAACGTATAAAAATGGCCAGCAAGACAAAGAGAACCAGCTGTTGTTTTTTTTTAATTTTTTTAATTTTTAGATTGAACTGTAAGGGATGTTTTGATTCCCATTACATTCAGTTTTGTGGAATCCTTGGAATACTGTAAACACCCACTTAATCCCGAATGCCTCTGTGTATGACCTTAATTAAGTTTTGTTACCACATCATTCTGAGCATACTTCATTTACCTCTAAATATGCATCTTGCGAATTAACTTCTCCCCCACGAGGAAACATGTAATAACGATGTCACATACTTTTTGGCAATTTGGAATCTTATACAGAACTATGTTACAATAACAGGAAATAAGTTTTAGATTATGTAATGTCAAATACAGAAGACGTCAGTAGAGAGTTGTACCTTGCTGAAGGTCAACTGATGTTTACTGATGTCGTCACGGGCTTGTCATTTGTTTAAAAAACGCATAGTCTAATTTCAAAGCGCTGGTTGCCACTAAGCACAAAATCTAAACTGCCAAGACGCGGAGGCATTTAAACAGAGACCATACTCAGGATGTTTGGGTGACAGGATTCATCGCGCGGCTACCAGCTTGCTAAGTGTAATGCAGTAGGGCCGTTGCTTTAATCTCCGGACTTCTTTTGCCCCTTTCCACACCCAAAGCAAAAATAATGACCGAGCCGAAATCTTATCTGATTAGAGACCGTTTCATGTTCCCGGAAAACGACAGCAGACGGGGGCTTTGGGGACAGAACGCTGATAAATCAAATTTTCGCTTGAGGCCACGTGGTTCAATGGAATGCAGGGCCCGAGACGGAGAAAATAGTGTGGACAGGAGCGACGCGACATGCGCCTCTACCTGACGGAAGCTTGCGGTTTCTTCGCGAATAAGTGCGAGGACTCATGTATTACCGGGAAAAGTTGCGCAGGATAGCAGCGTCAGGTAAATACCAGTAATGCAATACAAAGAAGCAAAGGAGGGGATAGACATAGGCAGAGAAAAACAGACGCAGGAGAAAATGTATAGGGACATTACCTGTTTTATTTATTTATTTATGCCATAAATTAAATCAATTAGAAAGAATGATTGTCTCCATGCTTGGGAAAAATGTGTTCAAAATCAATTCAAAGAGCCAGATGCCATTATACAACCTGGTGTTTTAGAAAGACACACCTAGGTTTCAGCTGAAATGAATACAGAAGGTATATGATTCCTGTAATGCTGATGATTATCTCTGAATAAAGAACCCAAGAACACACCTGCTCATCCCGTACGCTCCACTAAAAGGTGAACCCACCCAGGAAATGAATGTCTCCAAAGGGACAAAAACCTGCCTTTTCACTCTGGATCCAAACTTCATATACATAAAAATAAATACGACAATAAGAAAAATAATTTCAGTTTGTGCTACGTTCACGTAAATAAAGAGGTTTTGACCCGGTCATTGATGGCGAGTGCTGACTTGACCAATGGGGACCATCGGCCATCAGTTTTAGGGAAGGCTTGTGAACTATTCTCAACACCTGCGCTGTATTTTTCGTGACCGGAGTCTGTTTTTCGGGAAAAGGGCGTTCGCCTGACGTGCGCTGTGCGCTGACAGCTTGCGTCAGCTACGGCGTGTGAGAGTTCACCTGTGACTTGCCGGGGATTTGTCACACAACCGCTACTTTCCGCACATGCTCACAACATGCTTCAGCAATCCGCACTCCAGGCCTCTCTGTCCCTCTGCGTTTCATTGATAGAAAATTAAGTGCACCGAGGCATGCGATACCTCCATCCATCAAAAAAAGAGGTTGTGCTTTCAAAAAAAAAAAAAAAAGAAAGAAGAAAAAAAAAGATTGCACCTTTGCTAAAAACAGCTGCTTGTAGTTCAGTCAGTAGTCAGTCTTCCTGGACGACAAATGTTCAGGGGTTTAAGATCAGTAACTCTTAAGGAAGGTGTGCCTTACCGCACATCTCGGCCATCTGGAAAACCCCATCTAATTAGGACAAACGGAAAATCCCTGCCTCTGTTTAAATGCGCCAGCGTAACCCCTCTGAAGAGTAGGCTCTTTGGAATTTTTTTTCCTTCAAAAGTTTCTGGAACTCTAGAATTGCTTTCAGTTACCAGTAGTGATTGTGACATCAGCATTAGAATGTTCAGTTAAGAACACATTTGTGATCTTGCACCTTAAAGGGGTCAAAGGCGTATTGACACTTAAACAACAAGGCTGTTTCTCTACATGTGTCACTACATGTGTGGAAAATGTAGCCTCTACATCACATGTTGGACAGTGGTAGGTGCTATCATTAGGACATACATAATATCAGTTTCTTGCTGGTCAGAACACCCTTCTCAAAGAGCGCACAGCTCACGTCTGTGTATGCACACAAGCATCATACACTCTTACACCTTGCTGAATTCAACATGTCTCACCTGAGAAATAAATCTTCAATCTACTGGTGTCAGTGGCCACTGGCACACCAGACCCCCCAATACTACAAATGCACCTCAGCCACATACAACAATATCAGTGAGACCATGGATGGGTGAAAAGATAGGATTCCTGTTTCACTCCTTGTTTCATTTTCATTTTCATTTCAAAGAGGGAAAATAGAAAGCAACACAAATGCAACACACAAAAGCACTTAATTTAACATTTTGGCGGTAAAGAAATAAACATATTGGATGTTTATGGTTAGAATGTAACATTTTTGAAAAGCAAGAGCAAACAGGATCCTTATCTGTAACCTCTTTAGCGGTTGGTGGAATTTGTCCCTGACATCATGATCCATGCATTTTATGACAATGCTGACTGCACTTCATACGTCTCTCCAGTAGCATTGTCGCATACCACTCACGCAGTACGGCCCTTTCACTTTCACCACGAAGAAGCCAAGCATGGACCATTAGTAGTGATACGAGGTGGTCCGATTTAAATGGACGGCAAGCCCAACGTTCCCATCCTTCACCTTTGCGGTAGTGATTATGCGAACAGTTGGGACCGCGATAAGAAAAACACTCATTAAACCCGTCACTCCGAATGAGCTTTTAGATTATACACCCTGCGGTTGCTCAAGCTTGCAGGAGGGAGAGGAGGGAGGAGGAAGAAGGGGGGCGATGGGGGGGCGTGGAGGCCAGCAGCCCTGGCAACACCTGGAATCTTTCAACTGCACCACAATCTATGATGACAAACAAGAGTCAACACCCTTCCCACACTGAGTGCCCGACATTGTTTACACTGTGAGAAAGGGCTATTTTCCTCTACACCGCTACTCTGCTCATTTTTCCTGAACCACCCTCCAACTCCAACAGAATTTTCCTGAACTTATGATTATTTTAGACACCTTTACCCATGGGTGTCTTACATCGCTCATACTACGCAGATATTTCGATGACAATAGTAGACTAGGCTACGTTCGTTAAGGACCTTACGCTTAAGGGCGCCACAGCGGAGTCCTTTTTATGAATTTCAACCTGCAGATTGTTTCAGGACCACTTCGCGATACAGACCCCATCAAAGAGAACACCCGAGCACTGAACAACGGCCGATAATTCTCAGAGATGGCAAGAAGTTATTGTCTGGACAGAGTGTCTGGAATCATAAGCTATAGATTATTCATATGATCTTTTTGATGTTCTTTTTTTCTTCCATAAAACAACGAATTGCATTTGCCCCTTACATTAACAAACTTGTGAATGCTTGTTCCAAAACGACGTTCAGACACACATAATAATGTTAAAAACGTCTAAGCGTTAGACACTGCGGGAGACTTCACAGCATTGCTGATTACTAAGACGACCGCTAGACAAGGGAGCGCTTATAGGCTGTTATTAATGAAGCATGTCACTGTATGATGAGCGCTGTGCACGAATTTCACGGAAAACGGCAAGTTTCATTCATTCCAGACAGTTTGGAAGAGCAGTTGCATTTTCTACAGGAAGAATATTTCCTCTCTGTGTCATAATCATGCTGATCATTGCAAGTACCGTGTCTAATAAACCGTCAACTGACAAAGTCGTACCCTCAACGTACACCTTGAACGGTGATTTAAAAAATAACGACAGTTCTTTGTCAAGTAACAGAAATATGACATTTCCTAAGCTTGACACTAAATCACTGGCCAGCCATTCAGTTTCTCGCAAGAGAATACGCATCGCGAAGAAGCATTGTCTCAAAAACCAGGAACAACGTGACTGAACGTAAAACAAGAAGCAAGTCGTATTCCTTATTCGTTGTGCGATTAGATAAAGTAGTAAAGATTACTTTCAAATATCAACGCCAACAAATATAATACAGCATATATAATCCATAAAGCCACAAACTTCCCCTGAAGACGCGTAGGTTGCCCACTAGAAAAAAACGCGTTAAGATAGCAGATGATACACACGATGTCTTAATTTCTTGTTTGGAAAATATAAAGATAAAGTAATAATCGTAATTATTACATACCCTTGAAATAGTTAAAGGTGTGCTAAAATCCCTTCCACCCACAAGTCGAAACCCCCACGGTGAGGGACCGTTCAAAGTTACTGTCTGGGACATATCTCGGGAGTAGAAATATCCAGAGTCCGCGCTGGAACCTTAGGTACACTGCCTAGGAGCTGCTAGGCAACACAGACCCCGCAAGAAAACTTTTCTCTCCCACTTGAAACAAACTTAAATAATAAACCCCTCCTGACGTTTCAGAAGGGGGAGGCGGGGGGGTATTATACTTCGTAGCCGCCTCGCGCAGGACTGAATGAAGGGCGGCACTATGGCAACGCTCGTGATCTTTGCGGTTCGGGAACGACAGCCCCGACGGTCCTGCCCATTGTAGTTTTGGAACTGAATCGGTCCGCCTCAGAGAAAGCGTTTTCTGGCCGGTTGAACTACAGTGCGCACAAATCGCCGGGCGAACTGTATTTAAATAAGGCGTGGTTTCGCGAGCGGTCTCGCTCTAGCGAACGAAGGCAGTTTTTCTATAGTGGCACGCATGTGATTTAACTGAGATGTGTGTGGCGTAGCTTTAAGGTAACATTTAATATGTCGCTCTATATTCAAGTCGTAGTTGAATATAGAGCAACATCAGCAACATGCAAGTTACTGTGTTTTCATCAGAGCTATTCCACTGAATACTGAAAGGCCTTCTTGTAAACATTGCCTCACTCTCTTTTGCCTGAGAAAGTACCCTGAAGCTCAGTAGTGAGCAATCGGGTGTCATGCTTTATTCCTTCCTTTGCATTGTGACGTAATTCCCAGACATTTCACTTAATCACCAACTTTCCCCGTCTAAAAAAAGAAGAAGAATGACGTGGCTAGAGTGGATTTACTTCACGTCATTGTGAAGGGAATTTGTTTAAAAGCACTGGGAAGTTGCAAACATGAATGATACTTCTGGCCATTGAGAATGCGCAAGTCAATACTCAATAAGATTAATATGCACAAAAAAATATGTGAAACATGTTTGTAATGCGTTCTAGAAACATATTTCAGTATGTTAGATTAAACATGTTTAAAGAGACATACACATAACCAGGGTTTTAAACTGTATAAGATAACTATATTAGAATGTTCTTTCTGATTCCTACACTCTGTTTTATATCAGGGGAGATAACCTAACTCTAATTACAGCATGATTAGCTGTGATGCTGTGATAACTTCAGTAGCTAGAGATCAAACAAGTATTACGTATGCTTCAATGCAATGTTTTACAGATTAAACAGGTTCAAACAGATCAGGTTGTTTTCTAAAATGTGTGTGTGTGTGTGTGTGCATTCGTGCATTCGTGTGTGTGTGTGTGGGTGTGTGTGTGTCTGTGTGTGTATGTGTATGTGTGTGTGTGCACGCTCTTTCATGTATGTGTACTTTGTGTCCAAAATATTTAAAAGGATCCATAGGTCTGGCGTTAGTTGGAGAGCAGAATCAATACCATCGGTCCATGACATTGATTATTGGCTGCAGATGTAGAGCTGGTAACATTTTCTCAGCGTAAAAACCCCGAAAATGACTTGGCCTGGTGACGTACGGCGTCTGGGAGATTTACAACCTTCTCAGCGTTGAAAATCGTAATTCCTGTGACATGCACTGGAAACAATGGTGGTACAAAAGAGAAACGGCCTGAGCTCTCAAGAGGAACATTTATGGAAGTGATTCCGTCTGATTAATGTGGTTGCATTTTTATTTATTTATTTATTTATTTTTTTTAAAGCAGGATGGAAGATTGGTAGCAGATCCCACTACAGTATTCTTGGATCAGAGAGCGGCTCTTAGTAGATGTCAAAAATGTGTGTGCATTATCGCATTTCATATGGTCCCCTTGAGTCTCTTAATCACGGGAAGGGTGAGAACTTTCGGGGGGTGCATTTGTTGAGTGTTAACTCATTTGTTGCCCATAGGGATGAGCTTAAAACTACATTCGGCTGCTGCCCTTGGACACTGCCAGAAGCGCATATCACACGTACGCCAGGTGCTCCGGCTGAATATTTAATGTCGCGTTTTGATTAAATGGAAGGAAAAATAAACAGAAGGCTAAGAGAGCGCCTCAGTACGAAATGAAATTAAGAAAGAGTGATGTTCTATGTGAAGTCACGGAGTGTTCTTCATCAGTAGGTTTGAGAGAAATCGAGTATTGCATGCTTTTAATGATCATATGGTACTGTTTTTTTTTTTGGAATTATATTGACTACAAAAACATGTCGCACTTCAAATGCTGCATACTGTACAATATGACCTGCACTATTTATATACATTAATTCTGGTGTTCAGCAAATAATGAAGGATGTTTAAATCCATGATGAAAAGCTATCATCATAGATCATCACAAGTTATTTTAGAAAAAGTTCCAGATTGGCAAGTGCATGTGCAACTCAATAATAAATAATAATACAACTGAAAATCGACACCATAATAATACATACAATCATTTGATTCCATTATACAGTGGACATCCATTTAAGTACATAAAGCATGCTGAAATAACTAATAATCCTTAACCCTTTGAAGAATAGGTTTTTTGGACTGTTTTTATTTCTTCTTCAAAATTCTAAGTCAGTGTTCTAGAACTCCATTGCTTTCAGTTACCATTAGTGACTGTTACATCACCATTAGGATGTTCTGTAGACATATTAGTGGTCCGTTGCCTTAAATGAAAATGGATGCCATGAAATGCACTTTTTGTACGTCACTTTGGATAAAAGCGTCTGCCAAATAAATGTAATGTAATGTAATGTAAAATGGTTAATTACCTAGTAAAATAGCACCAAGGGATGCAGGATGAATTCCAAGATCTAAACATGGAGGGTCTGAAGAGATGTCCTGGGATTATGCTGTCCAGGGGGGTGGAAGCAAGAAGTAGGAAACACATAGAGCCTCAAAAGAGTCAGTAGATAGACTCCCTTTTCTTAATTCATTTTAAGCCTTCACCTGGAAGAAACTTGTCACTGTAATTCCAAGGCTTCCACTGATGATATGGCGAATTTAATTTCATTTAATTAAAGTAGGCCGAAACCACTGCAGGTTGCTCGTTTTTCTCTGAACACGAGGGAAAGCGGTGTTGCAGCAGAACAGGAAAGTCTCAGGCTTGGATTCCGGCCCAGTCGCATTGTTTCAGGCTAATACAGCAGCCTACTCAGCCCCGGGTTTGATGCCGGAGCCAGGTTTTCTACGAACGGGGGAAAATTCAAGTAGTGATATATTAACCTGCGATGATTATCATAAATCAGTTTCGCCCACATGCTCGCAGCTGCAGGTGCCTGAAGCAGGGCCCGTATTTGCATTGCATCGCAGTCATTCACCAGATACCCGTATTCCCCGAGCAACTTGCACTGTTCAGCGTGGGAAAATCATGAAGTAAAACTCTTCTCCGGTATTTCGTTCCAATCGCCTGGGATTTGGCGCAAATCTTCAGCCAGTAGGTAGAACTAATTAGTGTAATCAGCTGGCTGAGTTAATGGGCAGGACTTTTACTTGCTGAACCCCTGGACTGTCCACCTTTGACACAGCTTTCACATTTTTATGTATTATCCATTTATACAACTGGATATATATAAATGTAATTTGGGTAAGGTACCTTGCGCAAGGGTACCGCCATCCTACCTAGGAATCAATCTTGGAATCGAACCCGCAACCTCAAGGTTACAATCCCAGGTCTCTAACCACCATACTACAGTCCCCCCTCCCCCCCCCCCCCCCCGCCCTGTTCTCCGTATCAGTGAGAATACCCTCCTCCCTCAGCTGTGGGCTAACAGCCTCTTGCTCAGCTTGAGCTGCCACCCTTCTTGGATCATGAATATAAATTCTGGGAACCCAAAACCCTCGCGCTGAGTTACAGAATGAGGCTTCATTTCAGCACGACACAAACCCCTCAGGGCAATGGGAGAGAGGGGAAAGGTTTCCCTGCCCTGGGAACATCCTAACCCCCCCTGCCCCCTCTGCCCCCCCCCCCCCGCTGCCCCTTCCATCTTAGACGAGGTCTGTATCCAGCGCTGATCTCATTTGCATTCCTCGGTTTGTTCTCCCCCCAACAAAAACCTCACAGCTGGACCCCCCCCCCGGGTGCCAGCACACCCTAATAAGCGCCACCCCGCATTTGATGTGTCGTCCAACCAGACCGCGCGGCAGCTGGTGGACACAGTGATAGCTACTTATAAACGAGTCTAAACGCTGCAATGCGCTATACGATGGGTCCCGGCTCTTTAAAATCCCTCATAAGCGTATTAGCATTGTGCTTGGGAACAAGACACACTGGCTGTGTTCAGATAGAGCACGTATTTTTCTTAACGTCTTCCAGATCAATATGAGAAGAGGGGAGAGGAAGAAAGGGGAGAGAGAGAGAGAGAAAGAGAGAGAAGGAAGAGAGAGAAAGAGAGAGAGAGAGATTGAGAAGGGAGAGAGAGAGGTTAGGGTTAGTGTTAGTGTTGGCTATTAATATGGGTCGACACTGGGCCTTAGAGATGTGTCAATATGCTGATGCAAAAGAGGCGAGAGAAATTTGCACAGTAGGTGACCTTGATGTGCCTGTTGGTAGGCTGTTATATGTCATAAAAACTTACAACACAAATATTCTAGATGCTTCCATTTTAATAGGATCAATTCTGCTATTATTAAGCCTGTTACATGCGGCGTCATCTACCGTTCCATACGGTTGCGCAGTATCACACTGCAGCCAAGGTCACATTGCAGAGCAGATTTATGCAGGCATTTGATGTTCCAGGTTATTACTTAAAGCATTTGGAAGTGTAGCCGTAACTAAATGCAGCTCAACAGCTGAGAGATTAAAATCAGACAGCCTTTCACATCGTGCATTGTATTAAGGATTATAAGTGTTTTCATTTGAAAGGTTATGGACTCGCGCTGATTTAATTAAGACTGAGGACACGATAGCCATTTAAGTGCGCCAAGGCTACAGGCGTACGTTCAGTATATATTGAGTTAAACTGGGCATGGGATCAAAGGAAATTCGACATGAGGAAGCTGCCAGTAAGGCTGAATATATGTATCTCCTTAAAACAGTGAATTCTGTCATGTGGAGCACACCTGACCATAGTCTTCCTCGCATTGAGCCAAATGAGTAGCCTGAGTAATAAGCAGCAGCAGTCAGAAGGGTCAAACATCAAGAAGCAGTCTTCAAAGTCATACCATCACCCCCCCCCCCCCCAATCTCCCCTCTGCCCTCCCACTGTACTGTACAGCGCACAACCCGCTGGGGCACTCTCTTAGGGAGACCACAAGGACTGATGGTATTACAGCCTCCTCGAGGCCCAGTCCACGCCGGTCAGAGAGGCGAACGAGCCAAGGGATGACACATAATGGACCTTCCCATCATGCACTGCAAACGGAACCCCCCCCCCCCCCCTCCCCACTGCCAGGCAACAAATCCCAAGATAAACCTTCCACCAGCACCTATGTGACTCGACATTCCCCCCGTAGCCAATGAGAGGATTGATTGTGAGGCGCCCGTAAGTTCATGACCGAAGGGGCGTCGTAAAACTCTGGAGCCCCCGCGGACGGAACGGTTCCTGGGGTCGCGGCGTGTGCCCCAGCGCGGTGCATACGGCACGGCACGGCGGGGGGCATACAGCACGGCACTGTGAATACGGCACGGCACTGTGAATACGGCACGGCGGGGTGCATACAGCACGGCACTGTGAATACGGCACGGCGGGGGGCATACAGCACGGCACTGTGAATATGGCACGGCGGGGTGCATACAGCACGGCACTGTGAATATGGCACGGCAGGCTGCGCCCGTCACACAGCAGGAGAGTGGATGTCCTTGAGGTCTGGCAAAGCTAGCCAGGAGCTGATTGCTTTGGCTGCCGTCCAGCTCAGGTGTGTGTGTGTGTGTGTGTGCGTGTCTGAGATTCCAGCTCAGGTGTGTGTGTGTGTGTGTGTGTGTGTGTGTGCATGTGTGCTTGCGTGCGTGAGTATGTGTGTGTGTGTGTGTGTGCATGTGTGTGTCTGAGATTCCAGCTCAGGTGTGTGTGTGTCTGCATCTGTGTGCATGTGTGTGTGTGTGCATGTGTGTGTCTGAGATTCCAGCTGAGGTGTGTGTGTCTGCATGTGTGTGAGTGTGTCTGAGATTCCAGCTGAGGTGTGTGTGTCTGCATGTGCGTGTGTGTGTCTGAGATTCCAGCTGAGGTGTGTGTGTCTGCATGTGCGTGTGTGTGTCTGAGATTCCAGCTGAGGTGTGTGTGTCTGCATGTGCGTGTGTGTGTCTGAGATTCCAGCACAGGTATGAAGGTCCCTGTTTCTCATTAGGAGAAAGCTTTTCCACAAGCAGATGACTTGCAGTTCCCTGTCATTGTAGTTTATGATAATATATAAATACATTTAAAATAGAATGAATTGCAGAGAGGGATATGCTTATTTAACATTTATTGCAGGCATCTATATTGTTTATATTGGGACATACTTCTTTTCATATTCTGAATAGGATCAAATGGGATACAGGCTCAGGCCCCCGAACCCCAATTTTATTATTTAGAAATATTTTTCGGTATATAAGCCACAAAAATACAGTAAAATCCCATTCGTGCTTCATCAGTTCATCTCAAAATCGGACACGGAAAGCAACTTTCAAAAGTGACTTAACACGTGCCAAGACATTTGAAAAGGAGTTGGAAACACAATACTCCTCTTGTGGGTACAGACAGGGCGCTGTTTGCGAAATTTCAATCATCTTTTTGTCATGTTGCTACAGCTGCTGTGTGGCACTGAAGTTGTACACAAACAGGGGGGAAGGCCTTTCTCAACGTCTCAGTCACAGGGGGCACACGGAAAAAACAGCGTCATCGTCACTGAACACGGGGTCTGTGCTCGAGAACAGACTGCGCACTGGCTGTGTAATTAGCCATTATCCGGCTGGCAAATGTCAAAATGAAGCAGAAGATTTAAAGCATGGCACATACCGCGGCTGGCGTTGTTATCACCGTTCTGTGAACCAAAGCAAGTCAATCTCAGCTAATCGTGTACTGTATAGTATGGGAAACACCTGCCAAATTACATGTCCCGACTATATAATCTGATAATGGGGTAGGCTGTGTCCTACTGATCGCAATGTCGTGACGTGAGAATGACAGGATGCTGAGTGCTATGTTTGTTGAAAATGAGTTATGCGCAAATAAATGCTGTATTTATCGTTCTTTACGTGTGTGGTGTTAAAAAACCTGGGTGTAATTCCAGTTCAGATGCCCAGTTTAATGAGTTTGTTGTTTGATCTTTGAGGATTTAAAAATGCTCACATGAGCCTGTTTTTCTAGCCTTTTGTTCTCAAAAGGTTGAAATGCCACATTAACAATAAACACCCTCAGCGAAAGACCGGATAAGACGCGCGCGTGACTGTCCTAACTTTCCTCTCCCCGGCTTCTGAACTGATATGGAAAAACAAAATCTGATCCTCTCGGTGGCAGGGAATCGACGCCGAACCGGCCCTCGCCTGCAGCCGTGGAAACGCTGGAGCGGCCCGTCGCGAGCGCGGAGACGCCAAGGCGTGAGTCACGCGCAAGTCCTCGCAAGAAAACATGACGAACGGTGACATGGCCGACTGAGGTGGAGCGGCAGGCAGGCAGGAGCACATAAAATGAGAACCTAACACTTTTTTTTTTTCTTTTTTTCGAAAGGCCAGGCAGTATTGTACAGGAAACAAAGCAAGGTTTGTTGTAGCTGAAATGCACAAACCAAATTTTTTTTTAAAAAAAAGGTTCTGTCGTAGACAAGGACGAGCGTTTTTCAAAAGGCCAGGCAGTATTGTTCAGGAAACAAAGCAGGGTTTGTTGAAGCTTAAATGCACAAACCAAATTTTTTTTAAAAAAAAAGGTTCTGTCGTAGACGAGGACGAACGTTTTTTTCAGGAGGTCAGACTGCGTCGGCGTCCGTTTAACGTGACTGTACGGCCCTACATTTACATAGCGCTGCGAGGAACGACTTGACTCCTGTCTGTGACTGTGGCACGCTGTCAGGATATCAATGACCGTCTCTCTTCCAATGATGAACATTACCAAACATTCCCAGTGATGAAGATTACCAAAGATGAACATTACCAAACATTAACATAACCAGTGATGAACATTACCAATGAAGAACATAACCAAAGATGAACATTACCAAACATTACCAATGATGAACATAACCAGAGATGAACATTACCAAACATTAACATAACCAGTGATGAACATTACCAATGATGAACATATTAAAGTAACTAACTGCTCCAATAAAATTCTGGTTCTCCCCCAATGACATTTAATCTCCAAATCATGAAAATAACTTTTTTTTCTTTCTTGGCTTTTTACAAAACTGTCTTTTCTCCAAATTTGGAATGCTCCACTTCATTTTAGTAGCCTAATATTAACTGGACCCTCGGCTATTCTTTTGGGAGAGCAACAAACCCCCCTACTGTTCTGAGGACAGTTTTACAGGTTTTCTGTAGGTGGTTTGCGTGATGGCCACAGAAAGGCATTAGGATAAGCTGTAAAAGTTGAGTTATTTATTTTGCTAGCCGGTCTTCGCAGGTCTTGATAACAGAACGCGAGCGGCTCCGTGGGCCAAAGAGTCCGTCTCGTGGAGGAATTCTTATTTATATTCCGGCCCTCTAACCTTTACCCAGGAATGTCTCCTGGCATTTTTTTTTTCTATAAGTTGTGCGCCCACAGGAGCTGCCAAAAAAATAACACACACCTACAGGAAATGGCCGCTCTCGGTTATTTTCCTTAGCATTTATATTGTGCAATTCCTCCAGGTGCAAGGATACCTTTACTTCTTTTGTGACGGATTCTTTCAGAAGAATTAACTGTACCTTGCAGCCCAATTATGCCGCTTTCATAACATGTTGAGCTCTGCAGTAAAAAACAGAGCGAACGAGAGAGAGAGGGAGAGGAAACAAGCTGCTTATTTGCGTTTATTGTGGCTTCACAAACAGCTTAACTTCGTCCCCCTTGCCCTTTGCGCATAGTTACACTCGAGCACACGGGGCGGAAAAAGTCTCAAAGCTCTTCGCCAATGCGACTCTTTACTGCTTGTTTATATCCCCACCTATTTTTTACAGTCTCTGATTCCCACCTTATTTGTTGGCATCCAACTATGTGTGTAATGTATCAAGGGAGCCTCCCACTGCAGTTTCCCTCCAAATAGCTGCTCTCTCTCTCTCGCGGCCTTTTGTGAGTTTGTAGCTGAGTGCTTTACCTTCTTTGCATAATCGCTTCCAGACCATCCTCCGTTTCTGTCTCATTAACGGCATACCTCTGTGGTGGGGGGTGAGGGGGAGCTCAGACGTTGTCTTTGGTCGAATCGACAGTTGAAAATAAATCAAAAGAACGTTCCAGGGCTCATTCGCTGTCCTCACTTAACCTCGGTTTTGAAGCGCGGTTTGAAGCTCGCGCCTCAACACCCAATTAATTTTCCATATCTGCTGACTATTGACCGGAAAGAGCCCTCGTTGTAGCAGCTAGATGGGGTTCCAACTTTTTTGGGGGGGAGTTTTCGGCAGTAGTTCCCAACTTTTCCTATCCAGCAAAGCAATAACATGATTCTTTTAATGCATACCTCAATATTCCAATTCAAATGCGCAGGCCTATTTCCCAATCAATCGCTCGCGCGATTATCAATAAAACACGCTGTCAGTCAGTTAACATATTATGCCATCTATTGTGAATGGCAGGATTAAAGGGTTTTGTGGAAATTGTGGAATGTCTCATCCATGAATTTAAATAGTTTTAAAGAGATTGCGGTGAGTAAAGGCATAATTTTGGTCTGCGCCGATCAAATCCAACTTAAAATGAGTTGCACAGGAGACCTGGAGGGTCTGGAATCCCTCTGTGAACAGTTCTTTGAAGCATTTCTGAGCCTCCATAGGTCTTGATTACTATAGCACATGTAAGAGGAATTTTTTTTTTTTTTACACTGGTCTCTCTGAGTGGCACACAGTCAGCCCTTGCCGTCCAAATGAAAATGGCTTATTTTAACTGCGCGGAGGCCGCCTAAACACAAAAACTCAACAAAAAAAACTGACCCACTTTCTCTACGTTTCCAACCTCGCTGCACGCTGTGGTCGCTTAACATTCGAAAGCAGCCGGAAATTCTTCCAAGATGAACTTTAAAAAGTTCCCTAATTCCTCCTGGTTATACGAGAATAATACAAAATAAAAAATAAAAAAGAATGGAAGAACGAGACTACAGCAGCTGCTTTGTGTCTCTCAAGATCGTTTGTTTATTTATGTCTTTTCTAGCAGCGAGGATTCTGTGGTGGCTAGCGGGGGAGAGGGGTCATAATCCCGGCATGGTAGCATACCTCAGCGTGACCCAGAGAGTCTGCGCGGCGTAACCGTGTCTCGTGTCTGAGTCGCAGACGGCTCAGACATATGCTCTTCTTGTTATGCCTCAGGCTTCTCCCTCGGCTGCCGTAAAACCTTCGGGACTCATAGTCTGGGAATCTACGGGAGTCTCTCTGCCACTCCGGCGTCTTGGCTCCATTTGGAGTCTGAGAACAAATGCAAATTAAAAGCTCTTCAGACATCCCAGGAACTCCCAGGCAGCTATTTTTAAAGGGAGGACATGCAGCCCCCCCAATCCGGCCCTCCCACACCCCACCCGCGGAGACGAACGTGTTCGCGCTACACCGCCGCCCTAATTGAGGAAGCCTGTGTCAATATTGACGTCGTTTCTCTGGTCTCATATTGGGAACGTTAAAAGTTCGGAATGCCTTTGTTGACGCGGTCGTTTCTTAAAAGGCATGCGCACGGTCGACATCGACGTTCCAGCTTGCAGTCAGGGCCAAATAAGGCTTTTCTCTGCCACACACACACACACACATACACAAGCGTAATCATGTGCGCACAAAGAAGGTGTTGGGCCAGGATAGGGGTTATGTGTGATCGGGGCGTAGGTGCAAGGCCGGTGGAATAGTGACTGGATAAGGAACGTCAGCGCGATGATGCAAAAAGAGCGGGAACAACACTTTGTCATCTCTTGCCCCTGGGAATTCACCCCCCCCCCCCCGATGACTGACAGTATTTGAAGCTTGAACCCCACACCCCTTTCCCTCCCCACATGTTGACAGGTCATCTCTGCGTCATTCTCATGGCAGAGCTGAACATGTTCACCCCTCCAGCCGCCACCCATCCCCCCCCCACCCCATGCACACACCACACACACACCCCGCCCGCAAATAAATCTTCCACTAAGAAGCTCAGAAGTCATTTGTTAATTATTTTGTGCTGTGCCCCGGTTGTCATCGAGATGAAACATCTTTAATTAGATTTTCAAAGCAGTGAAGTCGTATTTATACAGCCGCAATCATTAAACGAGGCGTACGAACATAGACATTGCCCAGGGGAACTGTGATTTCGCCTTTTTTCGTCACTTCAGCACAATCCTCTCCCCTCCCCCCCCCCGGGCTGCATCTTTGACCTTCCGCCCTGCGTGTGTGCATGGCCAACAATGCAAGCCCGGGCCTCGTGTAAACACGCGCGCGCGTCTGGAACCACTCTCGCATCTGGAAAAACTTTACTAAAACAAACGGGATCGGGCGGGAGATACACTCCCCGGCTTTCTAGCAAACGCCGATGTTCGCCCGAGCGCCGCTACCTGTTTCTGAACAGCGCTAACGGCACTTTGATCTCCAGGCTATTGCACTAGCTGTTTTGGCCAAGGTTTCCACACAGTAGAACGTCCACATGCTTCTAATAGCTATTGTATAACTGTTCTCTTTTTTTTTTTTGGGGGGGGGGGGGGGATTTCTGCATTGCAAGATGTGTGACATACCTCTCATTCAGCATGTAGAACCATGTACTTGGGGCGACATAGCTCAGGAGGTAAGACCGATTGTCTGGCAGTCGGAGGGTTGCCGGTTGCCCGCCCTGGGCATGTCGAAGTGTCCTTGAGCAAGACACCTAATCCCTAACTGCTCTGGCGAATGAGAGGCATCAATTGTAAAGCGCTTTGGATAAAAGCGCTATATAAATGCAGTCCATTTACCATTTACCACTTACCCCCCAATGCCATCCATTGCCGAAGAGACAGGCTCTTGGTGGTTGGGTAGGTTTCCTGCTCTTTCTCATGCCTGTGGGGGTTCTCTGTCTCTCTCCTGATAGTTTTATAGCCGTAGTAAACTCCTGGTGGCGGCTATATGTTGCCCGCACTGCGCTTCGTTTCGTTTGTAATGCGGAGTATCTAAGCCAAGCTGCTCCCTTGGGACATGTGTACACGTAAAGATTTACTTCAGGTAATAAACGTCAAAACAAACTAGCTGCGCTTCACTGTGTGGACCTGCAGTTGGAGGCATCTCAAGATGGTATTTGACAGGAAGGGGATTTTGTTTAAGATTGAGTGTTATGAACACCCTTTTCATACGCTGTATTCAATATCACACCGTGGTACCAAAGGAAAAGAGGCATCTATGGCTCAAAAGCTATGTTCCCATGAAGGGGTTTTCACCCAAGTAAAACATTTTGGTGAAGGTGTGCCAATCATGTCTTCCCATGAAAATTCATGGGCTTTTCTCAGATACTAGCTGTTTTATGTGTGTAACACTATGCAATGACGTATGTGATAGTATTGCTCATTATGAGATAATATCTCCTTGCAGTTTCCATGTAATGTGGTCTAAAGACACATCTGTTCAGGCGGCACCTTGACTAACTCTAACACTACTCCTCTGCAGGGTTACCCCCAATCTTGGATCACTGTCTAATAACACTTGCATCCTTGTATCTTGATCTTCTTGTTCTTCTAATGAGAATTGTACCCTATCGGATCTGTGTTCTGTAGTTCGATGACCTGCGCTTATTTTGAATAAAAGCTTCTGCCAAATAATATGCAATGTACTGTACTGGAGCTGTAGCTTAAGCTGAAAAGCAGGAATGAAACAGGAAACTGCTAAAATTCTGAGCATATCTTGAGGAGAAGGGAGGAAAGGAGCTGTCCATGATGCTTGTGCTTTATTTGCTTACAAATCATACACAAAAAAAGGAAGCGGTTTCGATTACAAACAGAAGCTGGCAACAGCATTTCTGATGCTTTGATTGGAAAAAATTCTTTAAATCATCAGGTTCTTGGGTGGGACGTTGTGGATTTCTATTGGTCTAGAGTAGAGCGCCACTTACTGGCCCAGTACCGCCTCTTCCAGTAGCAACTTGGGTTTTCTGCGGGAGATCTCACTTCCAGGTACGAAGTCCATATGTTCTTAGCTTCAGCAGTCTGGCACCATGAGGCAGGTACAAGGTGGTATGGCTGCTGATATGTTGCTGTGCTCCTGATAATTTCTTAGCAGAGATGGCAGACAATGAATTTGCTCATATAATTGCAGATGTAACTGTGACTGCTACGTTGCCGCAGTAATAATGTGTTCCTAATGTTATACGTTTAATGCAGTATGTCATATTGCAGTACGTAAGGCTCTTTGTTTGAAAAAGCCTGAAAAAAACGTGACAATGGTCACATAGCGCCATCTGCTGAGTGTCTGTGCAATAGCACTCTCCGACCTTGCCATGTCCGGTGATCAGCATAAAATAAAGTTGGTTTTATAACTGACCAAAGTAAATCAATAGGCTTCTCATCCGTCAAAGTGTGGACACCTGGCCACTAAAGCTATTCAAAGGCAAAGCAAATTATAATGAGCCTAACCTTAAGGAAATTAAACATGTGGTTGGCTACATGTTCAGGAGTCTATTGATCAATCACAGTCTTTCAACTGGTCCACAACATAAGAAAAATTAGCAGCTTGTTAAAAGTCTGGGATTGCAATTGTGGTTTGAACGAAAACCAACATACACAGAGGTACTCCAGGACCGAGGTTCGGGAACCACTGTTCTGATCCAGGGGTGGGCATACACACACCCTGAAGGGCCGGTGTGTATGCAGGTCTTCGCGGTCACCAATTACACTGACTAATTGAGCTAATTAGCTCAATACACTTATAGCCTACTACTTTAACCATGGATCAGATCGCAAAAAGATGTTGTTGGGACACAAGAGAGGTCTTCAGCTGTCATTCACGAAGTTATCAGTAACTTGTGGCTAAAATATCAATTACAATGATTGATTGACATTCACTTTGAGGGTGTCCCTCCAATAGCTACATTCCACTAAAATGCCCTGACTTTGAACATATGTTACTTCTGTATAAAAGCATAAATCAATACATGAACAAGAAAGAAATGTTTTAGTCCATATGTTTTCATACATATGTGAACCATGCGACCTCATTCCAGCAATACTGCCATTGGCAGTGTGTGAAATTGTCAAGTAAGAACACGTTTAGAAATGTGTTCCACTCTATTGCAGTGGACATTTTCGCATTTTCATCGGTCTTCTTCTCTTGCGCTGCTCAATGCCACCACCTGCAGGAGAAAAAAGGTAATGCACACATGCAGAAAAAAGCCTCCACAGCAGTGGCTCCCAAACCCTGTTCCTAGAGATCTACCATCATGTAGGGTTCCATTTCAACCCTAATTAGGCCCACCTGACCTATACTAATAGCTGCTGAACGAGATCTCTTTCTGTTGAATGAGGTGTGCTTTGTTAGGGTTGGAGTGAAACCTACAGGATGGTAGATCTCAAAGAACAGGGTTGAGAACTACTGTTCCACAGGAGGGAATCCTAGAATCGATTTACATTTCATTGTAAATTTCCAAGATATTTTCCCAGATATTTAAAAAAATCTTTATTTATTTGCCCACAAATATTAATTTGTCCTTAGTTGAACCCTACAGTGATTAATAGAAAATGTTTCGGAGAGGTTAAAAAACCCAACGGGTTATTCAAGGCCCTCCCCTACAGAGAACATCATTAGACTCAATAATTAAAATACAATGGGAAATAATTAAAACAAATGTGAGAGAAAGAAAAATAGATAAAAGCAAAGAAAGTCATAATAATAAAAATCTAAACAAATAGGCATTCACTCACACAAACTGTGTATAGAATGTGCTAAATATTGGTTCAACCAAGAAGATGTTCTTTTAGTTATTTTTTAAACAGAATCATTAATGAACAGTTTATTATATGGTAAGGTAGAGTGTTCCAAGGACAGGTCCCTTGATAACAAACCGAGAATTGACCTTGAGTAGTCCTAAAAAAAAGAGGAACACGGAGATTTTGTTTGTCTTGATATCTTGCCATAATGAACAAATTCACAAGAGCTTTTCCAATGACAAATGCATCGTATGCAGACTGATAAATGCTACTGTAAAAGATGTCCGATGGGCTGTCATCCTCTGAGAGCTGTATTTCCCTGTAAGCATATCACTGTTGTCCACTCCTCCCTTGTTGTTGTTGTTGTAGTCAGACTTAACTGGATGTCAGAGGCCGCCCATATTTTGATGCCATATTTGACTGGCTTTCTGGGCATGTATTGAAGACACAACAGGCTCTGAAAGGACCCAGTCATTAGTCCAGTGCGACTTTGGGCCAAGCGCTCCACCCACTCAGCCCACACGTCCCTAATCACAGCCCGCTTCTCTTTATCGCATCGAGAAGTTGCAGTGAACAGTATGTGTATGTGTATATGTGTGTGTGTGTGTGTGTGTGTGTGTGTGTGCGCACTTGTGTAGTGTATATGCATTTGTGTGTGTCAACGTCTGTGCACTTGTGTAGTGTGTATGCATGAGTGTGTGTGTGTGTGTGTGTGTGCACTTGTGTAGTGTGTATGCATGTGTGAGTGTGTGTGTGTGTATGTATGTGCGCACATGTGTAGTGTGTATGCACGTGTGTGTGCGTGTGCACATGCGTTCTGTGTATGCATGAGTGTGTGTGTCAGCGTGAGTGTGTGTGTGTGTGTGTGCACTTGTGTAGTGTGTATGTGTGTGTGTGTGTATGTATGTGTGCACATGTGTAGTGTGTATGCATGTGTGTGTGCGTGTGTACATGCGTAGTGTATATGCATGAGTGTGTGTGTGTCAGCGTGAGTGTGTGTGTGTGTATGTGTGTGTGACAAGACGGTCCCCATATCTACTCCTCCCCCTTACAACATGCCAATTTCCCGGGGAAATGACTGTGTTTTATACTAAGACTACAATTACTTTCTTTATACGGAATCCTCAGGAGCGTAACATTATCTGTGTGTGTTCTTTGGGGAAGTTTGACTGTGTTCATGTTTTTATTATTTCAATGGAGGGTCTGTATCCGGGTTCCTGGTCCCCTAGGAGGTACATGGGACACATTAATTATGTGAGGGATGAAGGCTGCGTTATTTACTTAGTGCCCTATAAAAAAACTATTTCGGTTATCCTGGTATATGTAATACAGTATTTAAAAAAGAGTATAAACAGAAAAATAACCACTAGGAGAAGAGGTCGCTATTGATGCCTGACATTGCACTCGTACCAATACACTCACTAGAAAAGGTTCAGCATCACTGTTATGTGTTTATAATAATATAATAAGTAAACTAGTTCTAAATAATAAATAAATCAAATCATTCGACCTCCACCGTATTTAGGTTCTCTCTCTCTCTCTCTCTCTCTCTCTCTCTCTCTCTCTCTCTCTCTCTCAGCATTTGAATGTTAGTCGTACAGAAATTTATGAGTGTAGTACTATGTAGCCTACCACACGCCAAGCTACCGTTCAAAATCGGCGGATGAAAATGTACAAGCATTTCAGGAACGGTATATAATGTCGTACAATGTAAGTAACGTTAGCGCAGAGATGATTTCCTAAATGTAACTCCAGTGACTTTGCGCATTGAACGTGCGTGTCTGCATGATCTTAGTTACCGTAATACATTTTCTTCTTACATAAATTATTCGTAACATATTTCAAATTATGATTTTTTTTTTTTAAAGCTGCTGCTTTAATTTGAAATATGTCAGTAACAATTTACGTACGTATGTAGTCATGTCTTTCGATAAACTAAGTGAGTAGTGTCACGTTTGATGTTAAAACAGAATGGAATTACGACAGTTACATGGTAACCTTCTTATAAAATAACAAGTGAAGCTACAAGGGCTTATTTTGCTCCCAGTGCGGCAGAATGTCATTTTTATTTGGGTTATTTGGCTATGGGTTTGCTTGTTTGTTCAGTAGGCATGGTAGTTAAATATATAGACACCAAAAATATTAATTCTGGATACTTCGTGTGTACGTGCCTTCAGATAAAGCTGCAATGTCGCGCGTTGGCTGAGAACGGCGCGTGATTCCCACAAAAAGAATCCGCGCATTTTTTAGGAGCTATACGCTCTCGCCGCTGTTATTGATGGTTAAGAAACGGGGAGGTTCTATACGTGGCAGCGAAGAAATCTGCGCGAATCAGGGATTTCACTACTTACTTGCAGCGAGGCAGGCTACAGGCTTTGCAGGCGAGGTAAGATCCGCATCTTTCCCGAAACATTCAGCAGAACAGCTAAGACGTAGAACTATAAATGTCACTGGAACACATTGGGATGGTCTTTGCAAACTAACGAGCCTCTTGTAGGCTAGACCTTGCACTGATAAAACGAGATCAACTATTATTCAGTAATTAGCTGTCAAATAGTAGTTAGTCGTTTGCTCCAGAATATTTTTTAAAAGTTTTTTGTTATTTTAACAAGTTTTAAATAGATGATTTCTTCATGTAGGTTAGAATAGGCTTCAAGTGGAAGTAAGCTAACAAGTTGCTAACTACTTTGTAAGGACAAGTTTTAAAAATAGCAGACACTACCAAACCAAAGTAGCCTACATGCAACTCTGGAGGCTTGATGTTTAACATTTTATGTGTAAAAATAACGAATACATGCTATTTTTCCCTTGCAAACAAATTAGCAATTTGTGTACAGTGAATTATGATCAAATAATTGAAATATAGCCTGCTTGTATTGTCGGTTCTATCGGGATTTCCAGAAACATCCTCTTGTAGGCTGACGCCACTTGGATTTCCCTTACGTAGCGACGAGAAAGTTCTGTAGTTGAGCTGCAAACATCGCCAACAATTGCCTGGACAGAATTCAACTTCAGGACCTCTTGGGAAGTGACTAACTTACGATCGGTGCTGTAGATATACATTTTTTTCCAAGGGAATTTCTGTTCCAAATACCTTTTTGTGTATGTTTAACGTTTAACGTTAACACGTTACAGTTGTTGCATCATCAGTGCCAATATCAGCAGTTAGGTATCAAGAGCTAAAGTCTCCCTCCTTTCCCTTGAATCCGATGGTTAGCGCTCTAGCTTGCTGTAGTTGTAGGCTAATCGAATCGAGAGTTGATCTTATCACTCCTAATTGGCTTGTCTAAATCATATTGGTCGGACAGTTCAGATCAACACCCAGCGGCATTTCACGGTCAGTGGCGCATTAAAACTCGTTTTGTCAAACGTCAGTTGAACATTCTCTAGGAAGGTATTTTTTCACAGGTTGTGGGCGAAAGTTTGGTCTTCATGGGTGGATGGGGCTGGTCTGACAACTATAGGCCTACGTGGTATGGCAAAAAGTAAACTTTCTAACGGAGCGAGAAAGCAATTAAGAATACGCTGTAATAATGTCATAGTCAGAGCACGCGGAGAATAGTACGTTATTAGGGGGGAAAACTGATAAAGCCTTGAACTATTTTACCGTGTAAACCTGTTTACTTTGAGACAACGGCCATCTGCCTAGAATGATGGATTATTCGTGATTGACAGCAACTTGAGATGTACAGTAGACGGAGGTCCTGACCTTAAAAACAGAAATGCAAAGAATGCTGGAAAAGCCCCCCCCCCCCCCATTCAATTTTGGTTCTTATGACTTAAAATGGGACACATTTAAGTGAGCTTAGGTTTCATATACAATCAGTATACCCTCATTTGAATTATTATTTTATTTTATATGGAAGGTGTGATGTGATAGGATATGCCATTAAATGTTCATCTTGTTCATCTTCACTTAAAAGAAAGCCATAACCTCAGAATTCCATGACTGTGTTCCCCTTTGATCTAATTTGACTTTCAAATTCTTCACGGAGTAAAGATGTGATTTTTGGTTGGTTGCTCCTGCGCTGGCTGTTCACATCAGACAGGTTTAGTCTCTGAAAACTTGCAGCTGTGTTTCGACGTTTCCAGAGCTCATGAATCAATGTGCCATTATGTTTCTGCCAATGGATGCTTGCTGGGAAGTTCATATGGACGGCAGACAGAGGCAAAGTGCTCAGGCCTTTATTCTGTATTCGTCTTGACACTAGTGCTGTGCTTTCTGTGAGCAATTAGGCCTCAGTTTCCATTGATTTCATGTCTCACTCTGCGTAATCATTTTTAATTACTGAGCCACTTAATTTGATTTAAAAGAAAAATGTTGGCTAAGTAATGCTACATAAGAGATCAATGTATGAAAGGGTATTAATGTTATACTACACAGAGGACAGAAAAGGCAGTTATGTTGTGGGCATCTTTAGACTTTTAGGGTTGCAATTCTACAGTCATTTTGTAATACTTCTCAGTCTTTTCAATTAGCACCAATGGGGAAGTTATTTGACTTCCCCTACCAATAACCAAATCATATTTGCGATGAAGACTGGTGATAGTAACCAAGGGGTTCTGTAGCTTTTGTACAGTAAGACCTCCAACCCCAATTCCATTTCAAGTGGCACATGCCTTGAGGCTACTTCAGTTGGAGTGGTCAAATGTAGCGTCATTAAGATATCCACCATCCATCCATTATCTATACCCACCTATCCTGGGCAGGGTCGCCAGGGTGCTGGAGCCTATCCCAGCGTGCATTGGGCAAAAGGCAGGAATACAGCCAATCTATTGCAGGGCACACACACCATTCACTCGCACACTACCTCTGGGTAATTTAGGGTCTCCAATTAGTCTGGGAGGAAACCGGAGTATCCTGGAGGAAACCCACGCGGACACGGGGAGAACATGCAAACTCCACACAGAGAGGCCCCAAGCCAAGAGTCATTAAGATATATATTTTTAAAAATCACAGAGGTGGAAGAAATGTCTGCACTGGATGTGTGCAAGTCAACAGATGTAGTTTTTCTGTAATGGAGGGGGTTGGGGGTGGTGGGGTGAGTGGGGGTTCAGTGCTTGTTTCGCAGGCTTATTTTCTCCACAGCCTCCATTGTGCGTCTGGTTTTTTTGGCTGCAGTCGGAACTTGGATGTACTTTGTCAGTGTGCTAATGGGAATGTGGAGTTGGCAGACGCATTTATGGGAAGAGTTTTCTGTGGATTACGTCCAAGTGTGGATGTTCAAGCTCCACTACTCTGACTTTGACTCCGCACTTTCATGCCGCATCGGAGAGCCCGTCGTTTCCAACATTCTGATTCTGTGATTGGTCGGTGGTCTCGGTAACCACGGTAACCTCATGCCCTTACCTCTCCCCCCACTCACACACACACACACACACAACTTGCATCCTGTGTTAGCTTAGCGACACCAAGCAGAGATTTGAAACAAACGGACTTGCGAATTGGCCCCCGAATCATAACTTGGCCGGTCAGGCGAGTGGCTGAGCGGCTTCACTTGTCGAACACCTGGTTTTACTTACAGCGGGAAAGCGTTATTTTTGACCCCTCACCGAGAAGCAGGGGGTGGAAACGGAGTGTCATTGCGGTCTTAAACGAGGGAGGAATATAAACAGAGCAGGACGACCAAAGGAGTAGATGTGCCTGGGTCTCCAGTCATGACTGGATGCCGATGAGACAATCATTTCCATTGAGTCTTTTTGAGTTGTGCTGCTTTGAAATCTTACTGTATGTTGGGTTTGCTTTGTAACAGAAGTGTTTGTTTGGCACATATAAAAGCCGTTTTGTTGGGTACCTCAAAAAATTTGCCGCCCACAAACCAAGTTGGTGGTTCACGATTTCTTTTGCACACCCTGGTTCTTTCTTGTTTAGGGCCACCAAATTCCTTGACCCGGCTCTAGGGAGAACACCCACTATGTCAATATGTTCTTCACTGAGCAAGATAGAAAGTGAGTAGACTTAGAGATGGTGGTAAGGGGCTGTCTCATATCAGATTCCAACAGGCTTGTCAGAGCTCATTCGTTCCATTGCCCTTGCATTTTATTCCATAAGGAGTCTTCAAATTGCATTACATTTAGGCTAGATGGATGTAGCCCTAAAATTGGAAAGTTATATTTTGACACCAAACGCACGTCAGACTGATAGCCTATGAGTTCAGCAAGCTCTTTCCTGGTTTCTTGCCTCTTTAACACGGCTGATGTGGTGCAGGATTTTTAACTTTCTAAAAATTTTTTACATTTTCTGGGATCTCATCGCCCTTGGAAGGTCAGCTGTCCTCGAAGCTCGGTGCTTTACGCCAGAGTTTGCTGTTGAAACAGCCCCCCAGATGTACTGTGTTAACTTCACTTTACTTCTCCCCCCACCCCCACCGCCTTGACAAGTGTCAGCCGACGCCCCCCTCTTTTCTTAAATGAGGGAGTGAGCATTGCTGAAGTGTTGCTTGTGCAATTTCTTCCCTTCTTTTAAATGTTCACATTAAGGGGCCATCTGTGTTTCTTCACATGCGGTTGAGAGGGAAAGTGCTAAGGGCTCATAATCGAGAGCTGAGTACGTGTAGGCGTGCACCCGCCAGGCTAGATAAACGAGGGCAGATTAGGCAGCGGTCGGAGATGGCGGTTGAGACCGAGTTGGGTTCCATGACCAAGGTGGGCTGCGTTTAATTAAAATCGAGAGAAAACACTAATTTCTTGGGAGTGGGAGTAGGGCTGCACTGAGCTTAAGAGTCAAAAGTATAGACTAGTTGCTGATTCAGTCCATAAGCAGTCAAGGGATTCAGTTCGGGGGGAAATCTGTGGAAGTTCAGTAAATAAATCAGGTTTAGTCAGTGGAGCAGAACTGGGCTGTACTTTTGTTTTTCCTCCTAAGAATGTTTCATTTTTGCTTCTTTCCTTCGTCTTTTTTCCCCCCCATCGTTTCATTCCATCACTTTCCAGGTGCATTTTATTGCACCACCTTCATATTTTACTTCATGTTGGTAAACACAGATTTATTGATCTTTAGGAAGTGATTCATTGAGACCGGTAATGCCTGGTGTTAAAATGTTTATTTTTGGAAGTTCCCCTAGGCAGTAACTGCTCCTTCGCTCTCCTGCACATTTTCACCCTGGTGTGATGGCCAATCGGATGCCCAGTTAGCAGAGTGCGGTCAGAACTGTGTCACTAAGTCATGAGTCATTTCCCCTCAGGCATGTAGCGGGCAGCCCTGTGCTGGGGCCGACTCTTTAGGACCCCTTGTGCAGTTCATGGGCGGCATATCTAGGCTGCCTGGCCAGCAGTGAATTTTCTACGGAGTGTAGCTCCTGCCGGCTGTGAACAGGGACCACTGAATAACCAGCTCTTCAGCTTAACCACACTTTTTGTAAAAAGGGTAGGTATAATAAGCTAAAGCTTCAGCCTACACCTTTTCGGGCAATATTTTTTGTTTTCCTTTTAATTTAATTTAATGCCTTATTGTTATTTTTTTATTTCTATGTGCATTCTTTTTGGAAAATTGTTAATAAAGACCAAAATAAATTACTACTACTACTACTTTCAATTGTTGTTGTCTGAATGAGTATAATTTATGGGACACGATTTACCTGAGGCACCTACATTGTAGTACACCTGAATTATGTTGATGCAGAAAATTATGTAAATGCACATTTATCCTGGGTGGCTTTAAAAAAAAATGTAGATTATTCTATGTTACTGAATCAATTCATGTTCATTCATTGTTTTAACTATGAAAGGGTACGCTCCTCAGAGTTGAATTCTTTCTTAGAAGCTCAATTCCTTGTCTGTACTACGCTAACATGTTAAAAGCTGTGTCCACCAATGCTCATGGAATAAACCAACACTGGAAAGTGTGATTGACGGTGTTTGATTTGTCCGCAGGTCCTCCCACTTAGCTGGTGAAGATGGTGATGATGATGATGATGGTGAAGAATGGCCTGTTCCTTCTTGCTGCAGCTCTCTGCAGCTGGTGTGCAGAGGCTGAGGTTTTCACCTCCATCGGTAATCCTTAACGATTTATGAAAAAGGGGAATGAAACGAACGTTCTGTCTGTCGAAAGATCAAAGATCGGCCTCATTTGACTCCAGCTTGTCAAGAGCCTCGTTTCCAACTTGTGGAATTTTGGTTTTTTTTTTAGCGCTCTGGAATGCTGTTAATTTTGCGATGCCATAAATCGTGTTATTTTGAAGGCGCATAACGGTCATTTTTCTTCCCCTCATGTAAACTGTTTGGGTTACTTCTGCTACAGTGTCAATATTTACCCTTCGAGCGACACGGCTTGAAAGAGGATGGGTGTGTCCGAGTGTAGCAGGAGCAGCACAACACGTCTCTTCACGGACCGCAAGGCTACGGCGTTTGAACCTCAGCGCATGTACGCTGGGAGAACGTGTTCACTGGCGCTAGCCTTGTTTGTGTACAGCCACCTTAGAGAACGCTCACTGTGTACAGCCTCGTTTTCAGCAAGGATGGGATGTTTCCAGCGAGTGGCCGAAGCCGCTAGCCGGGGCCGAATCTTTCGCGTTCGGCGCGTTGCAGCAAAGCCTGCCGAGCGTTCAGAGCAGAGGTTTCCGAGTCTTTGCTTTGACGTCGTGTTCCTTCCAGAAGTTTCCGTCCGGAGGGCGGGGGCCTGGCCCGAGTTGGAGAGCTGAGAGCTGAGAGCTGAGTGCGCGCGATGCCGATCTCGCTGTGCTCCAGTTACTCTGCTGCGGCGTGCGTTCGGCCCAGCGAGGGGCTCAGCCTGTCTGCCCGCCCGTCGGATCCAAACAATACGACATGGAGTTTGTTTTCGCTTTTCGCACGCTTGTGCCGTGCCGGGGGCACGAGGTTCAGACTGAGATTCTGGCCGCGTTTGACACATCAAACGTGAAATAACAAGGAAACGTATGAAAGGAAAAGCACGTCGTCTCCTGTCTGCGCTTGGTCAGAAGTGCAGTAATGCTGCTCTCACCAGGCGTGGTTAGACATGGTAATAAGCGTGTAGAACAGGCAGAGAAACGGAGAGAGGCCAAGCTTTTCTCCGCACGCTCCAGTCTCCTCTCGCTTCTTTGGAAGCCTGTCCTGTCCTCCCTGTCTGTGATTTATCGGGTTGGGTTGTCCCGACACGAAATGCAGATGTGCGGGTTACGCAGATGTGCGGGTTACCCCCCCCCCCCCCTCTGCGCGGGGTGCCAGGTTCACTTCGGTCCACAGTTGCCGCGGCAACGTTTCCCGTTCCCGGCCCTCCGACGCGATTGGTCTCCCGTCGTCCCGAGGGCGCATGGTCGTCGTAGCGACAGTGTGGTGAGACTGAAAATGATAGGCTGTCAAAAAGGGGAGGGGGCGGGGAAGAAAGGGAGTTTTGTCAAAAGGAACTCGCTAAGAAAACCCTTTTTTGCCCTTTCCCTCTGTGCACAGAGTGGAATGCTCGCATTAAGTCCGCCAGTATGAAATCACAGCAACTGAGCCTGATTCAATTAAATTAAATTTTATTTGTACAGCGCTTTTTAAAGAGAGCTGTCACAAAGACGCTTTGCAGAGCAGCAAACTCTGGCGGTGTTTGATTCTGTGCAAGAGGAATTGCATACTTCAAAAAAAATAAAATAAAATTTAATTTTTGTATGAATTCACATGCTGATGATGATGTCCCATTCAAGCACATGTTTTTTAAAGAATATTTTTAAGCGTATTTATTTCATTTGTTTATCTCCCCCCCCCTTTTTTTCCTGTATTTTTCCACAGGTCAAATGACTGACCTCATATTCACAGAGAAGGAGCTGGTGCAGTCTCTTAAAGAATATATCCAAGCTGAAGAAGCCAAGCTGTCAGCTGTGAAAAGGTAAATACCATGGGCCAGAGCAGGAGAGATCTTGCTGATGACGTGTCTGAATCGTCTGTAAGGCACCGACTGTTAGAATACTTTGACTTGAGCGGCTCAGTTGCACTAATTACACCTTTTCCAGTGTCGTCTTCTTCATTATTAACTACTTTTACATTATTAGCAGGTGTTAGATCAGCGGTGTGATTGAGGATTGTAGTTCAGTGGTCCATATGAACTGGGGACCTGCTAGAGTTATGTGTGTGTGTGTATAAACTGGGACCTGCAAGAGTTCAGTGTGTGTGTATACTGGGGACCAGCTGGAGTTCAGTGTGTCTGTGTGTAAACTAGGGGCCTGCTTGAGTTCTGGGTGTGTGTATAAACTGGGGACCTGCTAGAGTTATGTGTGTGTGTATACTGGGGACCAGCTGGAGTTCTGTGTTTGTAAAATAAGGAGCCTTTTTTTCCTCTGTCTTGGCCAGTTGGGCGAGCAAGCTGGACAAGTTGACGCAAATGTCGACCTCTGACCCCGAGGGGTACCTGGCGCACCCTGTCAACGCCTACAAGCTGATGAAGAGGCTGAACACCGAGTGGTCGGAGCTGGAGAGCCTGGTGCTGCAGGACCCGTCTGACGGTAGGGGCCGGCGGGAGAGACGGGCGCGTCCCGTCCCTCGTTTGCACCTCTTTAGGGTGTCGCCCCAGGAATGTGGGCAGTGACAGCAAGCTAGCCCCCCAAATAAATACAGGAGCGTCCTTTCGCCAAGTTCAGCAGCTGCTTGTGTGTGTCTGCGTGTGTCTGCATGCGTGTGCCTGTGCGTGAGGGAATGTCTGTGTGTGTTTGCCTGCATGTGTGCGTCTGTACAAGAGCGTGTGTGTGTGTGCGCATGCATGTGAGAGAGAATAAGTGTTTGTGTGCCTTTGAGAGAGAGTGTGTGTGTGTGTGTGAGTGAGTGTGTGAGTGAGTGAAAGGATGTGTGTGTGTGTGTGTGTGGGTAAGAGAGAGAGAGAATGTGGTTTCTGTGTCGGAGAGAGAGAAAGAGATATTGTGTGTGTGTATGTGAGACAGGGAAAATGTGTGTGTGTGTGTGTGTGTGCATGCATATGCATGTTCTCCACAGCTGTGCAGTATCTCACGTCTCTCTCTCTGGGGGTGACTGAGGCCACAGCGAGCAGAGAGCTGTCAGCCCAACCCCCCCCCCCCCAGTCCCCCAGCCCCCCCATCCCCCCAACCCCCCCGCTGTGCTCATGAGGATCCTTCTGCTGTCAGGTTTCATCTCAGGTTTCTGTGACAGGGACCCCACAGGCACTGTATGAATCCCACACTGTTCAGCTATCTATCTGAGGAGATCCAAGGCCTGAACGGTGGCTGGGGAGCGAGTGTTCGCTGCACCTGCGTGCCTGCATTGTGATTCATGTCTTTCATATCAATGGGTGGGGCCTCTAAAATGGCTCTGGAATCAACACAAATGAAGTACGATGTGGCCATTAAAAAAAAAAAAAAAAAAAACTGAATGGTCATTTGTAATGGAACCATTGTGACACGGGATGTGTTTTTGAAAGCCGCTCTCCCTCTGTGTGTCTGCGCCCCCCCCTCAGGGTTCATCGCCAACATGTCGGTCCACCGCCAGTACTTCCCCGACGAGGAGGACGAGAAGGGCGCGGCCAAGGCGCTGATGCGTCTCCAGGACACGTATAAACTGGACTCGGAGAGCTTCTCCAAGGGGCGTCTGCCAGGTAAAAAAAACATTTTTTAAAAAAGGGTGCGGTCGCACTCAGATTCTGCACTCGCCCCAGGGGGGGGTTCGTGTGTTTCGCCGTAACCTGCTGCGGAAGGCTCGGGTTACCTGCGCGGTTTGATGCTACGCGCTAGCCTCACTGTACGCACTGTAGTGCTTGCCCCCTCGCCCCCCCCCCCCCCGCGGCTCGGGTTCCAGGTGGAGGGTCCACCGAGTCGAGCTTTGTTCTCCCCTGACCATTTGAGCCGCACCAGACACAGAACCCGGATCGGTTATCAGGAAATGCAGATCAGGTTTTTCCTTCGACATTTGTGTGTCCTGCTTGTGGCGTCCAATAAAAAAACAGTTTCTGGTTTGGGTGGGTGTGATTTCAAACGTGTAAAATAGCTGTACTGACATTGCCCCTCTGGCACTGACGGGATTTAGCTCTTCGGTGTGACCGGTGATGTAGCGATAACAGCTGGTTTGTCAGGCGTTGAATTGAAATGTCAGCTAGCCGGCCTTTTGGAGATGTTTAGAATTGGACAAAAAAATCCCACTGAACAAAAGTCTCAGGTTCTCAGGTACATATTTATACAGTTTAGCCAGAGAACTCCTGGGTGATGAAATACTCCCCTGTTCCCGCTAGCTAGCTAGTGTTCAGCGAGATTGCTGGGAAAGGTCACCACGTGTGGGAACACGCAACAGTGTCAGCAGGGGGCGGTGCACAAACAGGAAATTGTCTTTAGGACTAACAGTACCACACAATACAGTATGATAATATTGGAGGAATGTGTCCCTCCTGTCCCCTCTGTCTCCACCAACTCCAAACCCAACCCCCCCCCCCCCCTGGTTTCTGTGTCTGTGTGTGTGACCCCCCCGCCCCTCCCTGGTTTCTGCGTCTGTGTGTGTGCCCCCGGGAGCTAACGACGGCCCGTGCGTTCGGCAGGCGTGCGCTACAACGCGCTGCTGACGGTGGACGACTGCTTCGACATGGGGAAGACGGCCTACAACGAGGCCGACCACTACCACTCGGTGCTGTGGATGCAGCAGGCCCTCCGGCAGATGGACGCGGGCGAGGACGCCACCACCGCCAAGGCCGACATCCTGGACTACCTCAGCTACTCCGTCTACCAGATGGGCGACCTGCCGCGCGCCATCGAGCTGACCCGCCGCCTGGTGCTCATCGGTGAGCCACGCCCCTTTCGCATGGGCAAAGCCAGTAACGTGGCCAATGATTGGCCGTGCTAGTTGTAAGCCAGTAACGTGGCCAATGATTGGTCAAGGCAGTTGTAAGCCAGTAACGTGGCCAATGATTGGTCACAGAGTAATTGTAAGCCAGTAACATGGCCAATGATTGGTCATGGTAGTTGTTTTGCACCAATCACTGGTTGTGTTATTAGTTTTGCACATGCTAAAGGTCTCAGTAAATCGGATCCTCTGGATTCAGCTTGTGTACCTTTGCTGCAGAAGGATTGCTTTGGGTTAAATGTACTGGGGCCCCATTTGTGCAGGCAAAGCCAGTGATTCTCAACTGTAACCTAGTGATGATGGGGAGGGGGGCCTAAGGGTTTACCCCCTGTGGGGCAGGTCAGCATTCAGCTGGTCGGGTCTCAACCCCCTACCGAAAATGCTGTGCCCCATCGACCTTGTCCTCAAGCAGCTGGGTGCCTCTGCATTCTTGCTGTGCGTTATTGGCTGCTATTTTTAATCAGGGTTATAATTAGGAGAAGAGGCCTGGAATTACAGGGTTTACTTTCGTTTTTTTTTTTTTGGTTAAAACTACTGAAGTACCGTGCTTGCTTTACCAGCAGACATCTGAAGCCTCCATTGGCATTTTTCAACCCCCCCCCCCCCCCCCCAAGCAATGACAGTTGCTTTTTCCCCACTGCTGAGTGTCATTGGTCTTACGGAGTTTCAGCACTCCCTGCTAAGTACTGTCTCTGTTGCCTTACTTGGAAGGGCATTATTACTTTTAGAAATTATAACCCCTTTCTCTCCTCAGCCTGTCATAATGAACAAACACCAGCCATAACCAATGAGTCAAATGTTTAATTTGTCCTTTTTTCTTTTTTCTGAAATGACCAAAAACATTTTTGTATCTATAAAAAGTAGATTTAAAAAAAATATTATTAAAATGCTTACTTTTGAAGTACCAATTAATTTATTTTGGATAAGTCAACTCTATCCTTAAGTTAAACAGCCTCATTCAGGACAATTATGAGTTAAAATCATGTTTTCACTTCTATGCTCAAGAAGCTTTAGGCATATGAAACTCCCACCCCTCCCTCCCATTCATTGACCATGCCTGCCATGACCTCAAGGGGGCGATCTAATACCATAACCAACATTAATTACATTATTTATTTACTCTTAAAGCCAAAGAAAATAGTGACGTCAGTTATGTTACTATTCACAAATTGATCAGTCAAGCATCCAATCACGATGTGGTTTTAAATTTTTTGAAATATTGCTTGTTAACTGTGAGGGGGTCTCTCATCAGAAACCCTTTCTGTCTCCGCCTGCTGTTGCAGACCCCGGCCACCAGAGGGCGGGGGGGAACCTGCGCTACTTCGAGCGGCTGCTGAGCACGGAGATGCGGGAGCAGGCGCGGAAGCCCTCGGACCCCGCGGCCGAGCGGCCCATCGACCTGGGCACCTACGAGCGGCCCCGCGACTACCTGCCCGAGCGGGAGGTCTACGAGGCCCTGTGCCGGGGGGAGGGGGTCAAAATGGTGAGCGTCCCCGAGAGCGTTTCGGCGGGAAAGCGTACCCTTCCGGCCTGATTCTGAGGCTTCGGTGCTGCGCGGCTGCAGGTTGTAGCGGCTTCTGTTTCTGAGTGGATATGTTCGCTGTTCACATCTCGTTGTCCATGTTAATGGCTCATAGCCACTGCTTGCTTTGGGGAGTACAGTCAAAAGATTACATAAAACGTGTATATTACAATAATATAGATTGCGGGACCGTCACATGGTGCATCCTTCTAGAGAACCATTTCTCTGTAGAGGCAGAGCAGTGGATTATGGGATTTGTGTAAGCATTTGTTAGCCTTGGAGTTATAAAACCACGAAAGGATTTCCTGTTGGCTCATATTGTTGCTGGTGAAGTAGGAAAGTGCTTTGGAATCTGTTATGTAGTTAAGATGAGAAACGACATGTTGCGCGTGAAACTGTGTTTTTAAGTTTAACTTGCAGCATCACTGCTTATATTACACTGCCCTGCTTTGCATGAATTTCAGTTCTTTCATACCTCTTGGAGAGTTTAATCAACAAACCCCTTATTGATGCTGACATTTGCAGTATGTGGCTTGAAATAATCTTCACTGAGTATAATTGAGTTTTTTGTGTGTTTGCGTGCATGATGGAACGAGCTCTCTGTGACCAGGGTGTGTGTGAATTCCAGACGGGCCTGGATTCGCAAGGAGGGAAAAATCATGGTTTTTGTTTTTTGTTTTTCCCCCCGCCCCTTGCAGACCATTCAGAGACGCAGCCGGCTCTTCTGCCGGTACCAGGACGGGAAGCGGAACCCGCGCCTCCTGCTGGCCCCCATGAAGGAGGAGGACGAGTGGGACAGCCCGCACATCGTGCGCTACCTCAACGCCCTGTCGGACGCCGAGATCGAGAAGATCAAAGAGCTGGCCAAGCCCAGGGTGAGGACTCCAAATCCCAGCGTCCCCCGGGCCGCGCTTTTCTGTTTGTGTTCACCGTCATGAAGTATGAGTGCCTTTTCAAGGAGTGAGGTCACAAATGATCTGATTGGAACGTTCCTAGCTGAACATTCTAATGCTGATGTCACAATCGCTACCGGGAAAAAAATAATATACGGTAGGCAAAAATAAGATCGGTTGTTTATTTGTTGAATTTGTTTCTCGTTCAGCTTGCGAGAGCCACAGTGAGGGACCCCAAGTCGGGCGTCCTGACCGTGGCGCACTACAGAGTATCGAAAAGGTAAGACCTCCTTCAGAACGCTGAGGCGTCGTGGTTTCCGCCAGACTGTGCCGTGTCATACTGCCGTTGTCTGAGGAGTTGTGAGACCTGACCTCGCCCCCCCCCCTCCCCCGTTGTACGCAGCGCGTGGTTGGAAGGAGAGGAGGACCCCGTCATTGACCGTGTCAATCAGAGGATAGAGGACATCACGGGGCTGACGGTGGACACAGCCGAGCTCTTACAGGTGCCCCCCCCACCCTCCTCACCCCCCCATGACGACTCACTGCTCAGTCTCAACCACAACAGAATCCCTCCCCAACGGTCACATCGATCCAATTAGCATTTACCCTTACGCTCCATTCAGTTTGCATTTACCCTTACGCTCCATTCAGTTTGCATTTACCCTTACGCTCCATTCAGTTTGCATTTACCCTTACGCTCCATTCAGTTTGCATTTACCCTCATGTGACTTCAGTTTGATTTTGATTCCTGCTCTGCTCTGCTACCCCCCCATCCCCCGACCCCGTTCCGCCACATCAACCTAAAAATAACGGCGTGTCTGATTTCAAAGACGTGACCCGTCTGCGTTTCGTTTCCATGCTCTCTTGGCTCGCGCCGCGGCGGCGGAGGTTCTGTAAATGCCGTCATTCCGCTAACCGGCGTCTCCGCTCTCTGTCCTCGAACAGGTCGCTAACTACGGCGTCGGGGGCCAGTACGAGCCTCATTTCGATTTCTCGCGGGTGAGTATACCGCCGGCTCTCTTCCGGAAAAGTGAAATAATCATCCCCGCCTTCTGCTGCGGCCTCTGAGCGCACACACCACTGCATCTGGCGGATGGAATTTTAATAACTTGCTCCATGTAAAGAAAGTTAAACCCTTGACAAATACTTCATGAATGTTGAAGTGTTTGAAGTGCAATTATTATGGATATTAGGTTGAAAACTAACCTGTTAATCTGTCCGAAATGAAGCGTGTCCACACCTGACACTGCCAAAAACACCTTTTTTTGGGGGGAAATTTATTATTTGCCTCGTACCTGTCTGTAAGCTTGTTAGATGGGAAAATGGCACTGGCTTTTGGGTTAGTGCATTGGAGGGGTACTTAAGGTGTGCAGGTGATGTGATCTAGAATCTCACATCACTGGGGTGTTCCTGGGGAGAGAGGAAGAGAGATCTACGCTCGTTCCCCTTGTAGTTCTAAGGCAGGGGTGGCCAGTCTTATCCGAAAAGAGCCTGAGTGGGTGCAGGGTTCTGTTTTGGCCCAGCACTAAGCCCCCTTTGCAGTCACACCGGCCCTTTTCGGAAAAGATTGGACCGCCCCTGCCTTAGAACTACAAGGGGAACGAGCGTAGATCTCTCTTCCCTCTCTCCCCAGGAAAACCAGGCCTGGCCTAACCCGTGTGATAGTCATAATAAAATATGTACAGTACTTCACTCGTATGCATGTGTACAATACCACACAAGGCTCCCACGGGCGACATAGCTCAGGAGGTAAACGATTGTCTGGCAGTGGAGGTTGCGGTTCAAACCTCCTGGCATGCAAGTGTCCTTGAGCAGCACCTAACCTAACCACTGCCTGCGAATGAGAGGCATCAATTGTAAAGCGCTTTGGATAAAAGCGCTATATAAATGCAGTCCATTTACCATCACCACCTCGGGTTTAACTTGCTTTAATGGCTTAAGTTATTGAAGGTGACCTTTGGACGTTCGCTGTTGAAATTCCAAACGCCAGTTGGACACGTTGCTGAAAACCGTGGCGTAGTTTCAGAATGAACTTTCGAGGGCGTCCCGGGTGCGCTCCCGGGGCGACGCTGGCATGTGTTTAATCTCTCGCTCTCTACCCTGAAAGATGGCGGCTTTTCCCCTTCCGAATGGCGCATTCTTCTGTGATCCCTGTCCGTCACCTGTGTGTCCTTTCCTTTTTTTGAGCTGTGCCAAAAATCACCGTCTGTCGCTTGTTCCACAAGAAGGGGGAGGATCCATGTCACCTGTAACTTTCGCGAACACAAACATCGCACGTGCCCTTGTTACTCATAACGGTCAAACATCTCGAATGTGCTACCCCAGGTAAAGTCAGTCACATGGTCATGTGTCACACGGTCGGCTCAAAGGGATGTTTAACTTTGGGATAACACACACAAGCCATTTTGTTATGCTTACCCCATTGTTTTTTGCATAGCAAGAAAGTTAGCGACGTCAGCTGTCCCCGCTGACCGTTAACGGCTTTGCCTTTACACCTGGTGTTGCTAGCATTCACGCTACATCAATGCAGCGGGATTGGCTCTGCTAAATTACTTGCGTTTCACCAAAGTTGAAACGTCCCTTTAAGGGATCATCACTCCCCCGGCCTGTGGAGTATGATCTGGTCGCTACGGTGGCGCGGAGGGCAGCGAGCGCATCACCGGCCCCGCTTCCTATCCTGGCTCTCTGATTGGCTGCGCTCGTCTCCGGAGGCCTGGGCCTTCGGTGGGGAACGGCGCGCCCCCCTCCGGCCATTTTGGGTTAAAGTTCTGTTGCAAAAATCTGTTGCAGCGGCCTTTTGACAGTAGCCTGAAGAAAGACGGAAATAGGCTCGCGACCTATCTGAACTACGTAAGTACGCGCGCGCCCGTCCTGTGGATTTACTGTCCGATTTTATCTTCATATCTTCAGAGAGATGAGCCTGATGCGTTCAAATCATTAGGCACTGGAAATCGTGTGGCTACTTTTTTAAATTATGTAAGTATGTGTGCGCAGATGCTAGTGTGTGTAACCTTTTAGAACCATTTTATTTATTTATTTTTTTGGAAAAACACCTTTGCCTAGTTTCTTATTTCTACAAGCCTTTGTCTCTGTTCAATATTGTACTTCAATTGACTGATCTGCCGAGGCCAATCTCTCATTGGGCTCATAGTAGCAACAGTAATTTTGTGCAACAACGAAAACTTTTAATGCTTTTGTTGTAAAAAAAAAAAAAAAAAATATTTGAATGCAATTTTTTTTTAGCTGAAATCAAAGTCTGGCAGTAAAAAAAAAAAATCAAAGCTTTAAATGAATCTGCACTGAATGAGTCAGTCAATTCCGGTCCAAATTGTGGAGATTTGTTTTTACCTCATATAACACCCTTCTGTATCTGACTTTTTAACATTAAAGTGTGATGTGTGTGAGTTTTAAAAGCAGGAGAAAAGGCAGTGAAACACTAAGATAAAAGGCGAGCAAAACCGTTTTTAAAATGGAGGACCCTGATGAGTGACCTTGAGCAGAAATGTAATTACCTGCAGGACGTTCAGGGCAGTAGCTCACAGACCACGGGTCTTTGAACGGAAGTCAGACTCTTTTATTGGGACAAGAGCCTAATTTTACTCACAGACTCAAGGTTATTTGGGCAGGCAGTGGAACTAGTCCCCCGTCGCCATAGTTACTTCATCAAGCACATAACTGGGGTGGCCAGTGCAGTCCAATCACAGCTTAGGATCAAGACTAAGAGCCTGATTTACTCAGACCGTGAGCATGTGCAAAAACCAGCAACGCAACCAGTGATTGGTGCAAAACGAATACCGTGTCCAATCATTGGTCGTGTTATTGGCTTTGCGTGTGCTAAACGTCTCAGTAAAGGACCTACAGTAAGTGTATAAGGCAGATATACACCAGGGTTCCCACTTTATTGGCACCTTTTTGCAGTATTTAAAAAAAATTACATTACATTACAGGTACAGATAACAGTAGAGGCTCTTATCCAGAGCAACTTACACAGCCTTTAACACTTTAACAAAGTATCCATTAAGGCAGAAGTACAGTGGCCTACATAGTACACAAGCCCAGTTCTTTACCCGTAACACTACCCAGACACCCCATGTAAATTGGTTATTTTCCCCCTAATATAGCTTCCTTTAGTCATTCTGCCTTAGCTCTGTGTAGATGTGACCAATGTATGAAACGACGTGTGCTTCTTTTCTTGATATTGTGGGTCGGTATTTTTTGTGCAAGGGAAATTTTGGATGCACTTCTGCATGAATATAAACAGTCTTATGCCAAATAGGATTTCTGGAGTGAGTATATTTTAGATGTTTATGTTTAAGCATCACTGTTTGAGGAATTCAGTTTTAAGATTAATTGCTGTCTGCACATTCTGTTCTTGGATGGGAGAGGGGATGAAAACGATGATGTGGCAGCTGAGCCAATCGGTGAGGTTTTTAATTTGTTCGTCTTTTCGAGCAGATGAGCGACGTAGAGGCGGGAGGGGCGACCGTGTTCCCCGATTTCGGCGCCGCCATCTGGCCCAGAAAGGTGAGGCGGCGCGTCGTCATCGTCCCGCATGCCTTCTCCGCGTGACCTTGGGGTCCCGTTTCTGACAGCAGCTCCACGGGAGTTCTGTTTCACTCTGAGCTGTTTGAGACAGGCGGGGGGGAGGAGTAGGAGTGGGGGCTGAGGAGCAGGGGAGTGGGGGGAGTGGGGTGTGCAGAGCAGGGGGGTGACTCAGCTATTTTCTCTCTTTCTTCCTCTCTCTCTGTCTCTCCCTCTCTGTCTCTCTCTGCCTCTGTCTGTCTGTCTCTCTCTCTCTCTCTCTCTGTCCATTTCTCTCTCTCTCTCTCTCTCTCTCTCTCTCTCTCTCTCTCTCTCTCTCTCTCTCTCTACAGGGAACTGCAGTCTTCTGGTACAACCTCTTCAGGAGTGGAGAAGGAGACTACAGAACCAGGCACGCCGCCTGTCCAGTTTTAGTAGGAAGCAAATGGGGTAAGGCCGGTTCAGCTGCAGTCCTCAGTTAGTTTTATTCGGCTCCCGCTTATGGTGGCTGCCTTATGTGGGTTATCTGCCGAAACCCCAACCTTTTACTGGTTCCTGTGATGGTCAGCTGCTTACAGGCTGCCACATCATCGCTGTGGCTCCCCCTCAGGAGCTTTTGAACTAGTGTAGCACGCCCTAGTCTTTCTAGTGGGTTTGGCGGCTAGCGGCTAATAGTTAGCGGCTAATGGCTGTTGGCTGGTGGCTAGCGACGTTGGGCAGGGAGACGGGGAGGATTTCGGGTCACCCCCACATCCTCTACCCCCCCCACCCATCCCAAAATCTCCCTTGCTGTGTGCCCGGCAGTGTCCAACAAATGGATCCACGAGCGGGGCCAGGAGTTCCGGAGACCGTGCGGATTGACGGAAGTGGATTGAGCCTTTCCTGCCCTCCTCTGCTGATCAGCCATGCCCCCCCTGTCCCCCATCCCAGGACCTGGGACCCTACCCCTCCTGTAGGCCTTGAACTTCACCTACCAAACACAGCCCACCCCCTCCTCCCAGAACCTGGACCCTACCCCTCCTGTAGGCCTTGAACTTCACCTACCAAACACAGCCCACCCCCTCCTCCCAGAACCTGGGACCTACCCTCCTGTAGGCCTTGAACTCACCTACAAACACAGCCCCCCCCCCCCTCCTCCCAGGACCTGGACCCTACCCCCTCCTGTAGGCCTTGAACTTCACCTACCGAACACAGCCCCCCCCCTCCTCCCAGGACCTGGGACCCTACCCCCTCCTGTAGGCCTTGAACTTCACCTACCGAACACAGCCGGCCCCCCACCCCCCACCCCCCCTTTCCCTCTGGGTGCGGCCCAAAGCGTTTCCCCTCCCCGGGAAAACCACAGGAGCAGAACCGGAATGCCGGGATGTGTGGAGGTCTGTGGACACGCCCGCGGTCCGCCGGCTCTGGTCGGAATGTCCGTCACCGCTTTTACCCTTTTAAAACCGGCCTCCGTTCGTGCCTTAAAAATACACGAGAGCCGCCCTAACAATTAAGCCCAATAAAAAAATGTTACTTTTAAAACCCTTTGGGAGTTATTTATAACCAGTGTAAATTATTGCCTTGTAATATTTTCTGTGGTCGGTTGGAAATGTTTTTCGGTAACACACAATAAACTTTTTTTTTTATTATTTGATTTTGATGCAAAAACCGTATATTTCTTACTTCATTATTCTGAGTATCAATGTTGAATGATTTTGCCTTCCACGTATTTCAGATTACAAACGCGAGGTCGTGTTGAGTTGAAGCATTGATGATATTTAATATAAAATGAAGTACGGAATCCCCCCGGTGAGTTACAGAATGGCTACTCCACGGGATCAAGTGCAGCACAAGGCTCTTCTCTCTGCCTGCAACACCGCAGGGTTATTTTTAAATCATTATGCACAGGAGGGGCTGTTCCTTCCTCTTATATTTATTGGCCATGTCCGTCCGTTCCCCTTAGATATGCCGACAGCTTGATATTTTTCTAGTCTCCTCGAACCCCTGGCCAGAAACAGGAATGGAGACTCCCTGCCAAGTCGCGCGTTCTCTCAGGGCTGTTATAACCAGCTTTCAGAACCAGCAACATCAGCGACAGCATACGTCTGTCTGTGTGTTTAGCAGAGAAAAAGAAAAAGAAAGAAAGGATATTTAAACATGAAATAAGTCTGCCTTAAGCTAACAGACCAAAGGACAGGAATATTATGGGTTTTCAACTTTCTAGTCTTGGCTCATGGTAAGAGAAATATAGAATACTTAAAAAAAAATTTTAAACAGAAATGCAGTCTGCCGGTTTATTGTTCCGAACGGCGCTGCTGTCTTCAGGCTTATAGCTGGCTGATAAAGGCTTGGCACATGGAGTCAAAACACTGTCAGCATAAGAACAGGACACAGATTTATTTATTTCACACCTTGACCAACTGTGATGTAAACATCATCAGTGACCGTGTACAGCATGTGATCGCTCGCACCAACCTACATCATTGCGCTTGGTCAGCACTAGGACCGACGAGACCAGAGGTTGTGACTGGACGTGGCGCTGGTAGGCCTGAAGGGGGCGATCTTCCTTCAGTTCCTCAGCTCTTGTGCTTTTGTTATTTGCCATCTACATGATGATTTAAAGTGGGCAATTACACCCCCATTTCACCTGGACTCTTGGGGCTAAATTAGTTGCAGTTATTTTCTTTCTTTTTTTTTTTTTTTGAAGAAAAGGAGAGGAGAAAAAAAGGAGAAAGCACAACACCTTCTTTTTAAATTGTGAATCCCTGAAACGTACATTCAGTGATTTCGTACGGAAACCAATTAAACACAATACAGGTTAGTCTCATTACCCTTTGCTTTTATATTGGAGTCCTTCTGCAAATGGTTTAGCTTCAATGACTAGGTGTCCGCACTGTTAGCAATTAGGACTTCGGCTGTACATCCGTCTTTTCAATGAATAAACTTGAAATGCAACTGCTTTCAAAAGCCACCATTAGCCACAGAACATTACGCATGCAATAGTTTTTTGAGAACTGGTCTGACTCATTGAAAAGTCCTTAAGTGAATATCCATTCAGTGAACAGCTCTTTATACTGTTAATTGTAACTGTAATTTAGTTTGAAACGAAGACCAGCATGCTTAGAGGCTTTCCAGTGCCAGTACTGAGAGAAAGCAGGGCTCAGTGTCTCAGAACAGGGATGACAAGGGAAGGTGTTGTTGCTTTTGTAAGGCGTTTAACCCTTTAAAGAGTAGGTTGTTTTTGGTTTTTTTTAGAATGTTATTTTTTCTCAAAATATTCAAGGTCAAGGTTCTAGAACATTTCTTTCAGTTGCCAGTAGTGATTGTGACATCAGCACTAGAACGTTTGGTTAAGGACGCTCTAATCACTTATTTTGTGATGTCACAGCCTAAAGGGGGTAAACCCTGGATGGGAGTGATTCCCTATGGTCAAAGGAGGCGTGGTACAGTACATGCTTTTCATGGCCACTGAGTCATCCTACACGGTCTCATCAACTACCAACACCCCCGTATTCCTCTTTTGTTTAATGCCTGCTTTATATGAAGCCAGAGAGTTTTGTAGCACATCGGGCAATTCTCACGTCATTCAGAATAGATGTCACATGGCAGACTTTTAAGCCCCTACTCACCCTTTCTGGTTGAATACTGTGAGAGACTGACCCGTTTCTATGGTCTGCCAATATGATATACAGTATGTACCAACGCAGTTCACGAAAACATGCTGAAATCAAACTTCTTTTGAGGCCTTTCAGTGTGATTCTTGTAGCCCTTGCGCAACAATCAGCTCTATTGAAAGAAGCGGTATTTGCACCCTGAACCTATGATTAAGGTGGCTGGTTTCCACAGTGACTGAAAATTATGCAACACCATTACTTCATCCCCTTTTCAAAAGCTATGTCTCCATAATTAATATAATTAGCCCTTTGGCTGCATCTCTTTTATTGACATCTCTTTTGATTCGTTAATCCCAGGATTGGAGTGGAGCAAATGGTGTTGTTAAAATGTGCAAGGCTGTGGGAAAACTGCTAGCCCAGTTGGAAACTTGCTCACATTTTGTTGATACCAGAATTAAAACATTGACAACAAAAAAAAGATATGATAAGCCAAACCTGCATTGTGTTAATAAATTAAATACATGTTCAGCTATGTGTTCAGGAGTCTATTGAATAACCAGTCTTTCAACTGGTCCAAAAAGTATCTCTTTTATGTAATTGTTTGAAATGTAGCACAATAAGTAAAATATGAACATGGGAATTTTATTGTTTATGGGTATTTTTTGACAATGTAGCATAAGTGGGTAAATTAACCTCTAAACATGAAAAGTACCTAAATAAGAAAAATTAGCAGCTTGTTAAAATTCTGGGATTGCAGTTGTGGTTGGAACGAAAACCAGCATACACAGGGATACTCCAGGACCGAGGTAGGGAACCACTGTTCTAGAACAATGACTTATAATTTTGAGACAACATTCTAAAAAACTTACTCTTCAAAGAGTCAATGCCATATAGGAGTGGAAATGGAGAAGCAGAAAATTGACTGGTGAGATTTTCAACTTTGTGTCTTAGTTGGTGTTAGTGATTGGATTGAATCATCTATCCTTTCAATCCAAATGTTGGACTCCTGAGGCTCATATTCATTAAAGACCCTGATTAGTTAATTAATTGAATCAGGCATCATAGTGCTGGATTATAACATTACCCTGTACATTGGCCCTTTTCGGATAAGATTTGACACCCCTGTTTTAAACATTTAGGAATTGCACGTCCCCAGAACCAGTTTCCCTGCTCCTTGGGCAACAATCAACGTCAGCCGTCCACAAACCTGGAACCTCTTGTGCCATAGGGTCTGCAGTTCCCATTGTTATTCAGCACTATAATTAATTAAAACGGCTGATTGCACAGTTCACTCATCTCACCTGGTCTCCTGGGGCTGCGTTTCCTGCTGATTCTACGATGAAAAGGAAAAAAAACAGCATACCCCGCGCATCTCCTCAACCAAGGTCACTGATGCTGCTGAACAAGTTTAATTACAAGAACATGGAGTCTCACTGTGAGTCACGGCTTAATTTAAGTCAATGTATTGACTCTTGGAATTGCCTTTTTGTTTTTCCGACAGAAAGAGAGTAGAAACATCAACAGCAAATTGACTCATCAGAAACTGAAATTCGGTGTTACAGTACAAACACCAGCAGTATAATTTATGCAAATGTATAATGTTTTTGTAATTACCGGTGAATTTCACAGGTTAAATTTTGTTTTATAACCATTCTTTACAGGAACTGTAACAGGTCAGCCTGGCCTCATAATTGCAATTTAAGTGATTTGCAGAGTATTTAAATTAGCTTTATGTTTGTCGCAAAAAATATACTACTCGGGGAAAACAGCTCTGTCAGTCTGAGATAGCACTGCCTGTTTAAAATTCCTTTAACAGTGCATGATGCTGTATGTAATTAAAACCATTATATTTTATTATACAGCCTATTCTTTCTGCCAGCATGTTTAATTAAATTCTTACAAATAGAATTGAATGTGTCTTCACTTGTGCATCATTGCCTGTGTCCTTGATGAGGCCAAACATTTTTTTATCCATCTATTTATTTAACCACCGCTCGACCTGCTCCTGGAGATCTACTGTCCTGTAGGTTTTAATTTCAACTGTAACTTGGTACACACGATTAAGGAGATCTCTAGCTGTTGAATGAGGTGTTCTATGTTGGGGTTGGAGGGAAAGCCTACTGGACTGTAGATCTCCAGGTACAGGATTAGGCACAACTGCTTTAAGGTCACCACCACCGATGACCGGATGACATCTGAGAAATGATTCTAGATTCCAGAAATGATTGGGCGGCAGTATAGTATAATGGGTAAAGGTCACATTCGATTCCCAGGTACCCTTGAGCAAGGTAATTTAACCTGCATTGCTTCAGTATATATTTAGCTGCATAAATGGATGCAATGTAAAAAGTTGTGTAATGCCTATAATGTTCCATTCCTGCAGGGCTGGTGTGTATGCTGCTTTTTGCCAGTTGCAACGGCCAAATTAGCTAATTTGCTGAAAAGACATACTGGTTTAACCATAGATTACACCACAATGAAGCATATCATGTTTGGACATAGGAGCGCGTCTTCATCTGCCATGAATACGTTCATGAAGAGATGTAGCTAAAATACTAATTGCAAAAAGACTGGGCTAATTAAATAAGAGCTGAGGTTGGCATGCAATATAGGAGTGTTCTAGAAACTAACATTACCCACACAAGTTACTGAAGCTGAAATGTAAAAAGAAACTATGAAACCATAAATTCACTTGAATTTCTTTTCAAATATTTTTTCAGAGTACTCCTGCATATAGTGCTCAAGCAGACCCTGTCTTTCAAGTTCCTGAGTAGTCAAGTGCGTGTTCCCGTCCCTATTAATTACATGGCTTACTCAGCAAAGGCCTTGTTATTGGAGAGTGAGAATTTGGCAATTGCATGTTATGTTGGGATTTAAAAAAAGAGAGAGCTCAGCTTTGCAGCCACATGTTTGATGCACCCAGTTAATATTCAATAAACTCAAAGTGAAAGTGGAGCGGTCTGCCATAAGATCAAATAATGACTAAACGATAGGGAATATATAGGCTACGTGTTCCCTACAATGCCCAAGCATTATAGGCTGCACGCGTACAGAGTTTGTGCAATGGGGGGGGGGGTTACTTTTAATTCCCCTGTATGCCTTCTCGCTGTGATTTGTAAGGATTAGATCCGGCCGCTGTTTGTTCTCAGTCAGTGCGGCTGTGGTTCGGTTAAGACGAGTTTACGGCAGAGTCCGCGGTGGCTAACGCACGCGGTGATTCACGCTGCTCTGCTTGTTTGAAAGCCAGCTCGTTTAAAAGGCAACGGTGCCAGCGTCTGCCTCATTACGAGAGGGATCGTCTTAACTGAACAAACAATTTCACCATTAGCGTGCCTTAAAATTCCAGTTTTTTTGTTGTTTGTTTTTTCAAAAAAATTTGATTTATTTTTGTCTACATTGGGCCCTAATTACTTTTGGAATTCCCTGACTGCTTTTGAAAATTTTTCTCTGCAGGATTAGTTTCATATCATTAAAGAATGGTTCGCCGGTGGTTCATTGCATTGGTCACAATCGGCCTTCTTCTGTGGACTACCAATGCCGAGTTCTACTCCTCCACAGGTAAACATTTCAGCTGATACGTCTTTGAGGTCCCTACTATCCTTATTGCTTTAAGGCATCCATGTTAATTAATGTTAACTAAATGTTCTGGTGATGTTTGACTTTTGATTTATTTCATCAAGCTTGGAAGAAACACCACAGTACATACATGCGTGCAACACAACAGTTTTAGAGAATATAGCATTCAAATAATAAACTTTACAGACTATTTGAACATGGGATTTCTTTCCTCTGATTTATTTAGTTATGCATTTTAGATGCACTTTAGTGCGTGTGTGTGTGTGTGCGTGTGTGTGTTTGTGTGTGTACTTCCATGTGTATGTCAAGGGTGTACAACTCCGGTCCTGGAGGGCTGGTCTGAATGTTGGTTTTTGTTCCGAATGCTAACCTTGGTTTTATTTTTCTAATAGCTTTATAAACTATGCTGGTTCACTTCTGTAGCTGAGCACAGTAAGAGCTGCAGCTATGGCTGGTGCTTGTTCAACTGATAGATTTAGATATGATTGAGCTAATTGAGAGCAAAATCCTTTAATAGATCGGCCCTTGTTGTACACCCCTGGTGCGTGTGGCTAATTTCCACTGTCTTTATATTATCTCTGAGAAATTATTTGATTAACAGGGTTCAGCACTAAGGCATCTGATTCCACTAATAACCTAATCACAGCTTTCAATCAAGACCTTTTAGTAAAATTGGGTGCTGGGCTAAAATCAAAATCCTGCACCCACACTGGCCCTTCATGGATGAGATTGGACACCTCTGTTCTATGGGCGTGTCGGTAATGGTATTATTGGTGATGATGGTAAATGGACTGCATTTATATAGCGCTTTTATCCAAAGCGCTTTACAATTGATGCCTCGCATTCACCAGAGCTATTAGGGGTTCGGTGTTTTGCTCAGGGACACTTCGACACGCTCAGGGCGGGGGGATTGAACCGGCAACCCTCCGACTGCCAGACAACCGCACTTACCTCCTGAGCCGTGTCGGCCCTGCGTTATTCTCGTGATGGTGAGAATAATGACTGCAGTTGTGTAAAGGCAGCCCACACGCGTGTGTCGTAATGCTTCAGTGATGTAATGATACGTGTTGTAAATAATAACATGTTGTTTTTGAAATGCTGAAATATTTTCCGTGTCCGTCTAATGTAGGCCTGGGTAATTCCGGTTTCTGGAGAGCCCTGTGTGCAAGCAGCAGGTTTTGGTTTCCACCAGTTAACCTGGCTCTATACGCCACCGCTGGTTCACTCGTAGATTAGATCTCAGTAAAACATTTCATGTACAAGAACAGGCTTCGGCTGACATTCATGCGCTCGTAAATAAATGTGGCTAAAATGTCAGATGGCATAAATGTTAGGGGCTAATTAAATAGTCAGAGGTTGGCATGTAAACCAGAAATGGATATTCCCTCTTTGCCCACCTCTGACCTAATGGCATTTGTATGTTTTCTATTTTTTATTTATTTTACAGACCACATGACCCAGCTCATTGACATTGAGCGAGATTTCATTCAGTCCTTCAAGGATTACATCGCAGCAGAGGAATTTCACCTTGCACGATTGAAGCGGTAACATCGTTCTAAGTTCTATTAGTATAGATACTCAAAGAAGTCAAACTAAAGAGTAGAGTCCTGTATCCATTATTTTAGTGGTTCTTGATCACCTTTTAAAAAAACACAGGCTTTTTTCCATTTTTATAAATCACTGAAATATTGGGGCTGCAGTTGAACCACATTGGCAGTTAATACAGTATGTTCAAGAGACTGATCTCTGGATACTCGCACTGTGAAATAAATGTCAACCAAATAACAGTAAGGGGGAAAAATGTGCACACTGACCATTAAAACATTGGCAGAGGTGGACAGATTTGAACCAGATTATACACTTTTGTTGTACGTCGCTCTGGATAAGAGCGTCTGCCAAATGCCTGTAATGTAATTTGACTTTACAATTCGTACGTTTTGGGCAGGGTTCATACAGCAGCTAAATACAAAACAGTAATGAATGTGACATCTATCATATAGACAGCAGTGTACTTGCAGGCCTACAGTGATTGAATTCGTCCTGATGGAGAGTGTACTTCTCCATCCCTCGCTCCTGGGGGCTAGGCTACGATTCATTAATCTGCCAACTGTACTGTAAACATGGTAATGTCAAGGGACTGTTCAGTCGCCGTTATGAAGACGTGATGGAATCAGAGACGAGCATCATTCGTACAGCTTAAGGCACCGCACACCTCATACCTGTGGCGCAAAGACATTCCTGACCTTGCCATAAGTAGTTTGTAATTGGTGTTTCTCAGGTTAATAAACCTACCATGAAAAACATCAGCAAAGTTGCCCAGAAATGTACATACTGTATAACAGCATCTCATCTTCTTAAAAAAAAAAAAAAAAGAATAATAATAGTATGGTTCTTCCATCCAGCTCTTTGGCTGAAAGTTGTGCTTTTTATTTATTTTTTACCTTGTTCAAGTGTGAAATATATTGTTTTAATCCACTGTCTGTTCCTACTGCTGAGCAGGACATTGAGGGCAATATATTCACTGAAGTCCAGTCACACTCATTAGACGCTTCATTTGCAGCAATTGGATGATTAGTAATTAGCCGGGACAATCAAAGATGCTAAACAAAGCACCATGGCAATCTCATAGTCCCGTGATCTTCATTTCTGGTATCTGGAGAGCCACAGGGTTGTGCTGGTTTTTGTTTTCGCAACCACTTCAGAACCAAGAAAGCAAATGAGGTCAGTTAACTGAGTAATAAACTGCTTTAATGGGTTAATTAAGGGCAGAGTAACAACGAAAACCAGCAGACCCCGCAGCTCTCCAGAATGAAGTTCGCAGTCAAAGTCCAAGAAGGAGCAAAATAAAGCAGGGATACTTGGATCTAGCCCTAAAGGCCAGTAGTGCTGCTGGTTTGCTCTTCTACCTGATAGTCAGTTGATTGGTTATCGCCACTGATTGGCCAGAGATTTCATTCACTTAGTGTCCCGGTCCTGATCAGAGGGGTAGAATGGAAAAACAAAGGTCAGATTTGAGTATTCCTGAACTAAAGGTTGCAAGAAGTCAACAATTTCTATAAGTCAGTGGTTTGCAACCCGGTTCCTGGCGATCTACAGTCCAGCAGGTTTTCACTCAACCCCTAACAAAGCACACTGTCGACAGCTAGAGATCTCATTGAGCTGCTAATGAGTGGAATCAGGGTTGGAATTAAAACCTACAGGATGATAGATCTCCAGGAACAGGTTTGGGAAGCTCTGCTACAGGTCCTACTTATACCAGTTGCTTTGTATTGTTCTTTTCCTATTGAACTCCAATGACAAGCCAAATGTGAACCCAGTTCAATTGACGGACAACTTGTCTGTCAGGCGATCTATTTAATACATTCCCGTGTGCTATTTCACCCCAGACAAATGGGTGTGTGATCCTGTCTTTTTAAATCTTACTTATTGTTTTTTTCAATAATATTTTTGTTATTTATGTCCTCTAAATTGCCATTTTTGTTTGTGTCGATGTACCGCAGTTGTCTTCCGTTCATTGAATATTTTTCTGGAGATTTCCCCGAAGACCTGGAAAAATACATCAGCGATCCTCTGACCGCCTACGTGTTTGTGCGAAGGCTGAAGCACAAGTGGACGGTCGTGGAGGAGACGGCCAGGCTGAGCCCTATGCAAGGTAGGACACCTGACTCAATTGCCTGTTCCTTTTCTTTGGCGTCTGCCGAGCAAATGGGTCAAAAAGCATCAACAGATTTACAGACGCGCGTAACAGAAATTTCAGTCACTTATTTTAACAAAGGGCCATCCCTTTGAAAAGCTTAGGTTCCATTCTGGAATGGATCTGAACTCTTCCTTTCTGTCGTTTTGTCGTTTAGGGTTCCAGAAGTTTTTGTCGGAGAACGGTCCAAACATTCCCAGCGACGAGGACGTGGACGGCATTGCGCTGGGCCTGGTGAGGCTGCAGGAAACGTACATGCTGCACCCCGACAAAATTCTCGGAGGACTGGGTAAGACGACGTGCGACACACAAACTGCAACAGTGGTGGTTTTAACCGAGATCAACTGAATTCACTTTTACTGTACTGAGCCATGGTGAGTGAATCGTGAGTGTGCCCTGCGATAGAATTTGCAGCCTGTCCAGGGTGTATTCCTGTTTCTCGCCCAGGTCTTTTACATTAAAAACTGAACTGGGTCAAACTGACCTGTAACACAATAGGAGGGTTAATCCTGTGATTTGAATTGGAGCACTGATTGCAATCCAGCTCATGCACGTCATCTGGAGCTACTTGTTTGGCCAGCCTAATTAATAAAACCAGCCTGCGATGTCAGAGGCATGGGTTCCTGTGAGCGTGATGTTTCGTCAGGACATGGACCTGCAACCCTGGTCCTGGAGAGCCACAGGCCTGTTACTCTGCAGTTAATGAATCAATTAGAGCAGTTGATGATGGTTCAATTAGAGCAGTTGATGATGGTTAACTAACATCACCTGTTTACTTGGGTCTGGACTGGGAGCTGATTATAAAACAAAAACCAGCTGTTCTTGTCACTTTCCAGGACCAGGGTTGCAGTACCTTATTGGCCCTATGTTTTGTAGTTGTTCCAATGACCTTCGGGGTGCACTTCGGTGTACGTCGCTTTGGATGAAACTGTCTGCCAAATAAATGTAATGTAACCCCTGCCTCAGAACAAGAAATTTACCTCATTTGAAGTCCCCATTCCACTCTGATTGTGCTTTGAGAAAGGCTGATCAAAGGGAGATTGTGTTGGGAAAACAAATAGTAGTCCGTGTTTACTGAAAGGATTGGGCATACACCAGGGCTGCCCAATTTGGCAGGTCTGATTCTACTAATCAGCAGCTCAACAATATCTCTAGCTGTTGTGAATGAGGTGTACTTTTGTTAGGGTTGGAGTGAAAACCTGGAGGATGGTAGCCCTCCAGGAACAGGGTTGGATGGCCCTGCATTACTCCGAGTACTCAGAGTACATGCGCACCTCGTGTGAATAACTGTCCGCCCCGTTCCGTGTCCCCTGTGCCTCTGTAGGCCAGCAGAGTGTGAAGTCCTTAAGCCCGGACGAAGCCTTCCACATCGCAATGGTCGCCCACAGAAACAACAAGTTCCTGTACACCTTCCTGTGGATGGAGGAGGTCCTGAGGCAGCTGGACGCCGGCAGGGAGGCCACCGTCACCAGGAAGGAGGTCCTCGGCTTCCTCGCCCCCTTCGTCTTTCAGATGGGGGACCTCCCGAGAGCCATCAGGCTCACGGAGCAGCTGCTGGATCTGGGTGGGTGTCCCCAGGAGCTTCCTCGTTTCCCTTGTTGACATGGAATTCAAACTCCAGAATATAAATCGGGGTTAATTGGGGAAAACTCTGGTGCTGGAGGTTCTGGCGTGTATGCAGATTTGTCACCGTCGGTTCCCCCGGCTAAATGAGCCAATTGGGTGTATACATCAACACTGGTTCACTCATATGGGGGCGCAAGGAAAGTCTTCTACTGTCGTTCGTGTGCTTCTCAAGAAATGTAGCTTAAATATCAGATGGCGTAAATGTTAATTCTAATTGAGTAACTAAGGCCAGAAGTTGGCATTGAAACCAGAAATGGATTTGAACCCTCGTATGCCCACCTCGGATCTAAATTTCGGAACGCGAGCACAGCCACGTTTTCCATGTTTCTCATCCCGTGATTCTCCCCCCCGCAGATCCCAGCGATCCGATTACCGCGAGCCATTTAGAGTTCTATAAACACATGAAGGAGGGCGTCAGTCGGGATGAAACTCACGCCGCCGCCGCCGACGCCGAGGCACACCTTTTTACGCCGAGTCTCGCGAGAGACGTGAAGGCGTACGAGGCGCTCTGCAGGGGAGAGAACATACGAATGGCGAGTCTTAACCGCCATCCGTCAATCAATTCAACACCGGATTTATTAACTGGAGGTGGGATGTTGGGGAACAAGATGTTGATCAAAATGTCTTTTAGACCCCCAGCAGACAGAGGGCGCTGTTCTGCAGGTACAGCACTGGTGGAAGGAACCCTCGCCTCATCTACGCCCCAGTCAAAGAGGAGGACGAGTGGGACGCCCCAAAAATCACCAGATATCACAATTTCCTGTCTGATGATGAAATTGGCACGATAAAGAAACTTTCTGCACCGAAGGTTAGTCTGAGGAAATTCATATTCAATCCTTTGTAGCATACAGTATATTGCACAGAAACGTTTGCCTGCTTGTGTGAAGTGCAATTTTCAAGGAAATGAATATTCATTGGAATCCATCTGATATTCCCGACTTATAATTTATGTGTTTGTTTCCTGAAATAATTCACTCGTACTCATGTAAATATGAATAACATTTGCTTCAATTAAATTAACCCTTTAAGGTGTGATATCACAAATATGCTGATATCACAAAGCAATGGTGATGTAACGATCACTACTGGTAACTGAAATCAGTGCAGTTGTAGAACTCATTTAGAATTAGAAAAAAAAAACCTGCCCCTCAAAGTGTTAAAGGTCACTGACCTCAGTCTTTGTTGCATTTCCAATCCCAAGCTTGAAAGAGCGCAGGTCCTGGACCACATAACCGGGAAGAACTACTCCGTTGAAATTCGCGTTTCTAAAAGGTGAGCTCAGGTTTCAGAAATGCAAACGTGATCCGTGGCCTGCGGCTGCATTCCAGGGTTTCCGCTCCAGCCCTCGAGCTGTTATTTTAAGGGGTCTGAAAAAGGTCCACAGTTCCTGTTCGCTGTGCGCAGACAGCTGAGTGGACAATCCCGAGAGTTGTCACTCTGACTAACCTTATAAACAATGCCTTGCTGGGGGATGTCCAATTCCCCACCCCCCCACACCTCCCCACAAAATGACAGAAGTAATAAGGGATATATATATATATATATATATATATATCTATAATATATCTATAATATATATTTTATTCAGAATTATTTGATTATTGATGAGACAAAGTAATCTTATTAGAGGCCTTCAAGGATATTTTGAGCAGTACTTTCTAAATTGTGGCTTTTTATTTACCCTTTACTACCCCGCCGTTACAGGCCCTGGATTAATTGCTTGGAGATGTCGTGTTGTGTCATGAAGGAGAGCTCCACCTAGGGTGAATTTTGGAATTTAGCCCATCTGACTTAAGTTCAAGCACACCTTTTAACTATAGAATGCCAGAAATGAATTAACCCTTCAGTAACCCCTGCATTGGACTTGCCAGTACAATTGTGGATTAACCTTCTGGAACCTGATTCCATTGCTTCGTACTTGACAGTGCGTGGCTTTCTGACGGAGAGGACCCCGTTGTTTCCCGTGTGAATCGACGGATAGCAGATGCCACTGGCTTGGATATGAAGATGGCGGAGAAGCTTCAGGTGCTGTTATCGCTGTGGGCTGCACATGGAAATTTGCCGTGTTCGTTTTGTACGGGTGGCACAGTGGTTCGTGCAATTGCCTCACAAAAAGGGAGTTCCGGGTTCGACTCCTGGCCAGCCTCGATCCTCTGTGTGTCGAACTTGCGTTCTGTATCCTATTAATTAGTGTTTGTTTTTTTAGGTTGCAAATTATGGAATTGGTGGTCAGTATGAACCACACTATGACTCAAAGGTATGAGTAAATATGCATGTACAGGTGTTTAACTCCAGTGAGACATCCTATGCCATCAGAATGACATGATTGAAAGAGTATTCTATCTTCAACATCTGACACCTGCAGTTTGCCAACGATGAAGAGTTCCAGAGACTTGGTGGGAGGATTGCAACCACCTTAATCTACGTAAGCGACTCCTGCTCTATGTCTGGGGATGTTCACCCCTCTTAGAATTTATTATTCTTTTTTTGTGTTGATAGATCTGATCCATTTCTTTCCTCCCAGATGACCGATGTCGATGTAGGAGGAGCAACGGTGTTCCCTGCCATTGGAGCTGCTCTGAGACCTGAGAAGGTTGGTGCACGTGGCCACCACAGCAATATACACTGCATGGCCAAAAGCTATGTGGACAACTGACATCCAACATCTCATCCAAAGTTATGGGCATTAATATGGAGTTGGTCCACCCTTTTGCTGCTATGACATCCTCCACTCTTCTTGGAAGGCTTTATACTACATGTTGGAGCATTGCTGCAGGGATTTGATTCCATTCAGCCAGAATTAGTGGGCATTAGTGATTTCCCACTGATTGGGCGATTAGGCCCAGCTCGCAGTTGGCTTTTTAACTAATCCCAAGGGTGTTGGATTGGAGTTGAGGTCAGGGCTCTGTGTGGGCCAATCAAGTTCTTCCTCACCATTCTCGATGAAACCATTTCTAATATGGACCTCGCTGTGTGTCATGCTGGAACAGGAAAGGGCCTTCTCAAACTGATGGGGAAACACAGAATCATCCGGAATGTGATTGTATGGCGTAGCATTAAGATTTGCCTTCACTGGAACTAAGAGGCCTAGTCCAAACTGGGAACAACAGCCCCAGACCAAGGGGTGTCCAGATACTTTTTGATCATATAGTGTAGATTTTACTGTACCACCCAGTGCCCTTTCGCTTGAGCAGCAACTATAGAAATTTGCTAACAGACACCATAGATATCCACACATTGAATGCACATGAAATGGAGGTCTGTATTGAAAAGATGTCTGTCCTGCCAGGGCTCTGCCGTGTTCTGGTACAATCTTTTGCTGAGTGGAAAGGAAGATGACAGAACCCTGCATGCGGCTTGCCCCGTCATGGTGGGAAACAAATGGGGTATGTATCCCATCATGCACCCTAAACTTCAGCTTCTCAGCATGTGAGGCCTTCAGTGGTACGTGGTCCTGTTTTAGGACAAGGGGTCCCCAATCTCATCCAAAAAGGGCCAATGTGGGTGCAGGCTGTTTTAGCCCAGCACTACACCTGACTCAGGTGCTAATGGTCTTCAGTCAAGACCTTGAATCACCTAGAATCAGGTGTCTTTGTGCTGGGAAAAACAAAAACCTGCATCCACACTGGCCCTTTTTGGATGAGATGGGAGACCCTTGGTGAAGGACCAGGCCAGAAGTGTTTCTGTATGTGGTAACCATTTTTGTAAACTGTTACACATAAATGTATAAGCCATTTTGGGCGAAGCTGGATCCTGCATCTGAATCACCCTTCTGATTTCAGTCTCCAACAAGTGGATCCGTGCACGGGGGCAGGAATTCAGGAGAAGGTGCGGCTTATCGGAGTCTGACTAAAAACTGAAAACCCACCCAATGCATTTGTTTGGGTTTGGGGTCGGGGCGGGGGGCAGCATGCTTTTCGGTGACTTAGGACCCCAAACTCAATCTGTCTTCGATCGCTGACTGCAAGAACTACTGCAGCGCCTCAGCCAGCCTGTGGGCCCAAGGACGGCCAATGCAGCATAATTATTGTTTCATGGGACCAAGTGGAAGATGTGACCCGTGTCCATTCGTGTTTGATGCATACTGTCTAGAATTCAATCTGATCTCCGCCTCGCATCGTTGTTTTGATGGATGTTCTGTGGATGAAGATGAAGTTGTGAAATGTGTCCATGAGATTTCTTTTGAAGCTTTTCTTGTTTTTATTTAAAATTCAGTGCACGTTTGTTCCATTTCCTTTGAAAAAAACCAACCCTGTTCCTCACAAAATGTGCAAGATTGTGTTGATAAAATTGCATCAAGCCTAGTGATTGATGTGAAGCAGAACAGAATCGGAATCTTGTATCTGTTCAAAATAAATTCTAACCATTGATCTGGCTGGGGTAGAACTTTGACACCAGAATCAAAATAAATATCTGGGTCGTATTTATTACAATGGCATTGACGTTAGCCGTTGTATATTATGGTAATGAAGTGATTTCCATTCAAGATAAACCTCTTAAGTCTCAACACGCATTAATATAAATAACAGATTAATGCTTTTTGTCTTTATGATTTCTGGCCCATAGCGTGCACATTGTGTAACACAATACAGGAAATTGTGACCTACATTTGAATGCTGAATAATTTCACCCTTCAGTTGCAGCTGTGATCGAACTTGTTTTCAAAAGACTTTAAACAAATGCAGGAGACAATATTTTCAAACATGTGGAAATAAACTTATGCAACTGCAATAAATGCATGTAAAACCTTAATTTTGTGGTCCCATAGTATTTCTAGCTCACTAAGTTGGCTGTTGCTGTGATAGTTGCTGTTTCTGCTGATGACGACGATGCTAAAGAAAATGTGATGGTGATGCAAATTATATTTTCTGAACAGCACCAAATGGTTATTGGCAGTAAGTCGTAGAACTCACATTTGTTCAGAACGTCCCAAATGAACAATATAACAAACATATAACAAAAACCAATATTTTAGGCTGAACATTATTTGAAAATGGTAATTTGCCAGGACCAAATTTCGTTTTTAAAAATCACAAGTAAATAATGCTTTCAATCAAAAGGATTAGGTCATATGGGAACAAGACGTAGACCAGGGGTCCTCAATCTTATCCAGAAATGGCCGGTGTGGGTGAAGGCTTTCATTCCAACCAAGCAGTTACACACCTGATTCTACTAATCAAACACTAGAGTCTTTGCTAAGGACCCTGATTCGTGGAATCAGGTGTGGAACTGCTTGGTTGGAATGAAAGCCTACACCCACACCGGCTGTTTGGGGACCCTGATGTAGACGTTCAGTCAATTCGCACTGAAGGTATATTGGTATTGTAGAGACTGCTATTTTGAAGTGATCGTTCACTTCACCAGCAGCCGGAAGTTCCCCTCGGTCGCTTTGAATACGGGAGAGTGTTCGCTTCACGAAGCAATCAGGGACACCCCTTACAGTCAAACCATATCTTGATACAGTGAAGAAGCCGCGGACAGTAAGTAGATCGCTATCTGTGTAAAGTGTTTCTTAAATTTGTTCATATGCTTGAGAACTTGATCTGTTATTTACAGTGTGCACGCGAAATGCAGATCTGGCTCGTACATAACCGCGGAGCATGTGATAGACATCATGAGGATGTGGCACTGAATGAACCGGTCACAACTGGACAGATGCTTGATCATTTTAACGAAAAAGCGCTGTTTTGTGATTATATAGCCTACATCGGCGGATAGCGACCTATTCACTAAATGCAAAACTGATTTCTGCATGTGGTGTTAATAATTGACAACATATGGCTACTTTAGTAGGGGAACAGGGCTGCAAGATAGCGTTTTAATTTTCAACTCTGTAGATATGCTCTAAGTAACAAAACTTTAGAAGAAATTGCCTTTTAAAAAATCGTTTGTCGGTGTTAAAACGGTGCCAGTTTAAACATTTAAGTCATTTTATGAAGAGCAAGTGCTGGCCATACAGCCAGCCAGGTGTTTAGTGATAGTGTGTAGCTACGTCTCGCAAATCGCTCCAGATTGTACTGGTCTACAGTGAGCCAGTCTGTGGAGACTGCTTGAACTAACGGGTTGCTGTTTCAAAACCAGCTCACCGCTTGTTTTAGGATTTCAGTAGGAAGCAAAACGATTGGTTAAACGTTAAGTTTGAGATTAAACCACTTATCGTAAATGCTCAGAATCGTTTTTAAGGATCTAGCGTTACTGTTTTTTTGAACATTGTAGCTGGTGCGTTTCCCTTTCTTCAGTAGGCTACATCTGCTACAGACTCACAGGGTCTCAGTTTGACGACGAGCGTTTTCAGATATCAGAAACGACGCGTATCATTAATTTTGCCTGTGAAACTGAGTTGTGCATCACCCCTGTGCTGTCTCTTGTCAAAAGCAGGCGGTCGATTTAACGAGATTAACTCCGATACCGCGGCGCAGATCTGTAATGCAGATAGGTGAACCTGATCCAGCAGGGTCTTCACGGGACTAGGGTGATTAGGAGTGTTGCTCGTTAATACGGCGAATGGAAACGCAGGCTATTCACCAATTGATAGGGGGAAAAGCCCATTTCTGTTTACTTGTTTTATAAACACAACGTTATATTGTTAAAAAATGATTTGCGTTGAGCGGCGTTCAGCATGATGAAATCTCGAAAAATTATTACACCAAAGATGGCTGCTGGGGCAGCAAAGCAAAGCACAGAAGGCACTCTATCTGAATCACTTACGCTGTCCCCTAGCTAGTCAAGTCATGTAGCAGTCTTCGCTGTGACAGACGCAGTGTTTATGTCCACATTCTATGTCGCGGGAGACGGCGAGCTACTATAGCTAACTGGTCGCGGTTTTGTTGCAGATCTTTTTCTTCTTCTTCCTAATGGGTTTTCTGCTTAATGGTTCGGACCAGAATTGGTTAACTAGACGGATACCTACAGAAGCGCCCCATTTAGCTTGTTTTACTTGTAATTGCGGTTGTTTACAGCATAGATAAGAATATGCATGTAGGTCGTCGTTCTCTGTTGTGTAGCGAATATTTTAAATTTAGTAGAAATTGAAAGAGTCTGTTATGATACTTGGAATGAGAAAATGGCTGCTATGTTATGCAGACTGTGGGGTCATCTAAAGTCATCGCACCTAATCCATAGAAGAAAACGGTAGCATTGGTTAGGCTAATTATTTTTAGAATACTGTTCTATACATTGCACCGATGTCGTGCCTACACTGTGATTGTACAACATTGTGCATTGCACTGTCGATTAATTGCAGGACAATGATAAACTGCTCCTGCTATGTGCCTATTTGGTGCAAATCATGTAATGACAGTTCCAGCTTATACGCTTCTTACAGCAACGTATAAGGTGCACTTCATGAAAAAGAAAGAACAATCTTCCTGTATTGTTTAAGGAAATAACCGATTTCCAAAAAAATATAGCCTCCATTATTCGAGTGTGATTGCAAGTGACTGCAAATGATCCCACTTTGTCCTCAGTTGTAGTTGTTTCTTTTGGGATAGATGTATTGAATGATTTTTTTTTTTGCGTCGTTTTTATTGGCTGGATGGCATGCCTGAGAAGGATTCAAAACCATACCTGCAAACTTTGGTCTAAGGTGCAAGTGGACAGTAAGCTATTAACACTCACTGATAGTTGTGTTCAGTCTCAGAACAGCCCTGTAAGCCAGTCTCACTTAAGCTCACTTTAAGCTCATTCATTTCAACACTACCATTGCAGATCCATTGTAGGCCTACTGTACATTTCCCGTGTGCACACACATGTTCGTAATATTAAAAAGAATCGGTGCAGCCAATCAGTACTTTCTGACATCACGTGAAGCCATCTTGAACATGTTCTTTTTTGCTAAGATAGCTGGCTAACTAACTGTAGTCTGTCCTCCAGCCTACATTTCTGCCAGGAATGTGATGGAGTGGTCGTTATGATATGGAAAACTATTTAGAGTTTTATGACTGATCATTGTTTTTATAAATGACATTATCTGGTGTTCAGAATTAGCTTGACACTTGTTCAAAGACCTACTGGCAGATTTATATACTATACTGTTGAGCTGCTTCAGAACTCCATTGAAAACAGTTGAAATAGAATGTTTGAATAAATTTAAGAAGTACAATGTTTTTAAACAAACACATTTATTCTTGATTTAATATAGCCCCCTTCATCGTCTGTGTTGAATGCTGGGATAGACTCCACTGCTCCAGGACCTCCCGCGACCCTGACCAGGAATAAGCGGGTACAGATACTGGTGTGTTTGTGCTTGAAAAGCAGAGAAGGCCCTTTCATTATTTTGACATGCAGTTTACTGCACCAACAGACTCTTAGCTCAGGTGCACTGTAGTAACGGTGATTCAAAGCGATGCAAATCACTGTTTTCTTAAAGCAATGCCGGTTAACAACGAGTTTGTACCCTGTGTCCAAACAGTAGCAGCCCTTGCTTTTTATTCTGGGTGAGGGAGGGGCCGGATAGCCCTATATAATTAAGTATAAGCAACCTTCGCACTCGGAAAACCTTTGACCACCGGAGTTACCCTTTGCCCACACAATCTCAATGCTGTTACTCAACACCCCTCCCTGGCTAGATTATTAATGTGGACTGTGGCCTGCAGGTTAACTACTACCTATGGGCTTTGCTCAATGTCACTGTTCCTAAATGGTTTAGGTTTATTTTATGACCTTGGTGGTCTCGAACAGAACAGAACAGCTCAGGAAGGCAAGAGGTTTGATGGACCAAAGTATTGTTGTCAGCAGTTCAGGGGTAATGCGGATTTATTCGCTAATGAGTGCTTCATCTTCTTATTGTCTTCCTTACTGCCTGATTAATCAGGATTTGCCCTGAGCCCCACTGGTTTAAATGGCCTTCTGAGAACCGCCTATTAATTTTTGCCCCCTGTTGGGGACATGAGTCACAGGTCCTAATCTCAAGAGTCATATTCTGCTATGCTGAAACATACACGACAAGGGTCATTCAGTAAAAAATAAAAATGAATGAAATTTTTGAAAATATTTTCACAAGACAAACTTGTGTCAATTTTAATGGTTTAGCTTTTTTTTTTTTCTTTTTTCTTCAAGGTCTCAGGGGGATAATAGTTCATCTTTGTGTACTCGGTCTTAGCCTGCTTTGTCTTTCAGTGTTGTTTCAGAAGGGTTTTCTAAATTGATTTACTCTTCTTTTTTTCTCAGTAGGATTCTTTTTCTATTAATTGTCGTCTGTTGGTTCTCAAGTACTGGAATTAACTGGAACTCCAATAATTCAGTGTTTGTTTTGAGTACTACTGCAGATTATTAGAATGCATTATGAACCACACTTACACTGACCCATTGTTAATAAATAAAAAACATCTGTTTAAAACTTGTAAAATCTGGTTCCATTGTAACCACAGTTTACAAGTTTTTAACAGATGTTTCTTATTTTATTTTATTTATTTTTTTAACCAATGGGTCAAGCCAACACTGAGACTCGTGGCTGGTTGTGTAAAGCCAGGTGACAGGCAGCCCTTCAGAGCAGAGGTGTGCAGGAAGCCATTGATTTAGCCCTTCCATAAAAGCCCTCCGGGTTGCCCGTTTGTTTCCATAGCAACTCCGCTGAGTCAGCAGCCCCTGTTGGAGGCATTAATCAGTCGCTGTTTTCTTTTCCTTTTCTTCTGAAGAGGCCGGCCGTGCCGTGCCGCGCCGTGGAGCGTGTGCGAATGGCTCTCGTGCCAAAACGTTCTTTCCTTTTAACGTGAGCCTCGTTTTCTGGGGGATAACCGTGATAAATGTGCATCCCTCTTTCGTATTTCCGAAATACACTTCAAGCGGCCTCTGGCTGTATTGTCTTCCCTCTCCCGTGAACTGTTTTCACCACTGTTAGTTCAGTCCTTTTTAAAAAAAACAAAAACAAAAGCAACATTGCAGGCCTCAAATCTCATCGTTTTCAGGGCAAGGTCACTTCGGCCTTAGCAAAGCCAAAATTTCACAGGGCACCAAGGACAAATCGGAGTGTACTGAGGCCAAAATGAAATTTGCTGTTTGGGCATAAAGACCAGAAGAACATTGTAAAAGCACTTATCCAATTCATACATTCAGAAGTCACAAAATAAAGGTCAATACATCGGTTTATGTCTCATGAATGAATAAACGAATAAATAAAACAAAATTTGGCAAGGGTGGGTAAGTGCTCAAATTTGTATTTTTACAATTTGGTCTGTCCAGTCAAAATCACCGTTCCATCATTTGTGTGTTCACATGCACACCAAGCTCTGTGGAATTACCTAGTTCAATAATAAAACGGACTTATTTGTTTCAAGTTGAGTTCTAAGCCTTTAGCTGATAATTTTGCCAGTCTCTCGCAATATTTTGCCTGTGCAAAGCCTTTAAAAGAAGAAATAGTAATTTAGTTCGGCAACTGGTACTCAGCTGAGTTCTAAGCCTTCGAATAGCCTACATGTTCACGGAAGCTCTGCGTCATTTTATGGAAGCTGGATGACGTCTTTTTCCCGCGTTTTGCTTTGATCTAGGCGGTTCGGTTTCACGCGCCCTTCCGAACGTCGTTCGGCCAGCTGTCGATTCTTTTCACCCGTCAGTCCCACCGGCCGACGACGACGAGTTTTATGCGCTTGTGTCAGCGGAGTAGAATTCCTTCTGCGGGTGCATATGAACCACGGCGCGCGAGTTGGTTAACCACAAGCCAGCCAACTGGAGCTCTCCCCCTCTGAGTGATCGCGTGACCAGCTGTAATAATAATAAACTTATTTATATCGCGCGCTTAGAACACACCGTGCCATTCCCCACAATGCACCACTCCATGGAGTCAGGCCACAAGCAGCACCGGCACAACTTGGTTTGGGGTGCATCCACTGGAACCCCCAGGATATTAGCTGGAACGAGCCGTCCAGAAACCCCATATTTAGTCGTTTTTAAACTTTATTACGTTGTGAGAATAATCTACTTCGTAATGGTATTAACAATTTAAAAAATGAACTGTAAGCCTTTGCGGTCCAATAGTACACTGTTCTGTTATAAACATTTCTGTTTACGTGGTGTGATCCACAAGCTTGCCTGCTGTCTTTGCTTGGACTTTTTGACCTTGTTGCATATTCTTTTCTACAAATACTGAACTTGCAGCTGATTTCTCAAAAGACTTGAACACTTTTTAACAGAAATTTCAGGTGTAAACTGGTGTCAGCCAGCTGGTCTTGTGCTTACTAGTACCCGTCTTGTCTTTTACTCGACTTTATCATTTAGTAACATGTTAGATTACATTACAAGTGTACAGCTGGATATATACTGAAGCAATGCAGGTTAAGCACCTTACTGAACTGTACAACAGCAGTGCCCTACCCAGGAATCGAACCTACAACCTTTAGGTTACAAGACCTCTTCGTATATCACATTTTGAAAATGAATTGGTTAAAAAAAAAAAAAAAAAAAACTGACGGTACGTGAGAGAAGCGACGAAAACGTTTAATGCACGTGTAGCCAGGTAGCGTCAGACGTTCTACCAATCCTTTGTAATTGTCTGTCCACCTGGTGGCCTGGAGGCTGTTTATTTTCTTGAATGACTCAAGTTCATAAGCAGTGCTATGGTGCTGACATATGAATACTTTTTGTTGTTGTTTAAAGTGTATGCTTCTTTTGAGGCGCTGTAGCAAAAGCTCCACTGCAGCCCGTTCCAAATTTTGCGGTGAGTTGTGAGACTCTAAATAGTAGCAGTTTTTATGCCCCCGGCATTCGTAGGAGGCAGGAGGGGCATTATGTCGAGGCCCCGTCCAGAAAACGCCTTTGTCGATCAGGCAGATTTTTTTGGTGGTGAATTGGACTTGACCACACGAAGGCTAGTTTCGATCTGTGACACCACCGCTCATCCAATATGGCTGCCTTCATGTGGTTGACCATGCACAGTAAGGGGCGTATGCCATACTTTGCGGTTTCAAGTTCAGATTGACGTTACAGGACGTAAGTAGTCCATTGCCTCGTGATTTATCAGTAAACAATGCGCTATTTTTACAACTTATGTTTACTTTGTCATTTCGATGTGAAAATAAGATATTACACACTGTTGATGCGTCTCCAAGAGAGGAGACGATTCACCTCATATCAACTTGCGAGCCCTGTTTCCAATGTCAGTTTGAAGTTGGGCATCACCTCCGTCATGGTCGAGAACAACAGAGACCATATACAGATGATATTACGCCTCCATGGTGTTGCCCATGTAAAAGAGGGGGGGCTGGCATTAAATTTTTGGCGATTTGTAGTGCAAAAATTCAGTTTGGAACCCAAAATAAACACATCAACACAAACTTTTCTGAATGCTTAAAATAACTCGAGGGCGCTACGGTCGGGGCATATGCCACACTCTGCGGTGGCCTTGTTTAATGGTTGGTTTAATGACTACTGGAAAAGATATAATGTGAACGGTTTTTCACCTCGCTTCTGTGAAATCAATGCCTTTATGGTTTAAGACACTTAAAAACCATTAGACTATACTCCACTATCATCCTGTTTTTTTTTTTTTTTTTTTTAATTTTATTTTGCAAGATCGTGGCGTTTTATAACCGTGATTTTCATTTTGAAAACTGTGCTGTTTAATAATGCACGAAGAGTTCTTCAGTACCTAAGCGTTCAGTATTTAATTATACCATCGGCATCATTTTTTATTTTAGCGTAACGGCAGTTTTATTCGATGTTGTCCGTCTTTATTATGAACGGCTTTTGTGGAGACGAGAGGACCCGCCAGCTGATCGGTAATGATGGAGCCCCAGGGTGACCGAACCAGACACAGTAGCAAATCCATAACAAATTTAAGGCATCATTGATTACACAGTTGGCTACACATTCTCTTCAGGCTGATGTATAATGAAAAATTTGCGACAGAGTAATTACCGAGTGTTACTAATTACGGAGATAAGAAACACACAATGCGCGTTTTTAACCGCTTTTTATTGTGTTGCTGAATGGTGTTGATGTATCGGCGCTATGTCATCATGTGCAGCTTTTTATTTTTATATTTTCCCCCCCAATCGTAGATCACCATGACTACAGAGCTTCCCACGAACATTAATATCAAGGAGCCGCGATGGGACCAGGACACCTTCATGGGTCGCGCGAAACACTTCTTTACCGTCACCGACCCCCGGAACATTCTCTTATCCAACGAGCAACTGGAGAACGCCCGACAGATTATCCACGACTACAGGTAAAAGGCCAGAGTCTTTCACGAGGTAATTCATAATGACACTTCCACCATTCGCAGTTACACAACTTTAAGTCAATACTGCTGTTTCCAGTTTAACCAATCAGCAGTTTGTCCCTTTAGTGGGCTACCAATCAGAAGTGAACTTGAAACGAGTAAGAAATAGTTACAGAATGGACTATATCTTCATTCTGTGCTATATCAACAGTTCACATCGATTCAATTGTTTACACATTTCTAAAATATATGTATATAAGTGATAGTATACAACTTCATCTTGTGGTTTGATGAACACTTCAAAAGTAAGAAAAAGTAATTGCAAGTCGTTTACACTTCCACCACAGCAAGTCCAATCCACCACAGATTATTAAACTCCATTCTGCCAAAGAAGACATTACACCATATCCAAGATGCTTACAAAGAGATGAGAGATCTAAAATTGTACTGGAACCATTTAGTCACGGTAAATAAAAATGTTTAAAAATATATTTTGTAATTATTATTATTTATTTTTTTTAAGACAGGGGGTGGTGTCCCCAGGCCTCACAGAAGACCAACTCTGGAGGGCGAAGTACGTCTACGACTCTGCCTTCCACCCGGATACCGGGGAGAAGATGCTCCTGATTGGCCGAATGTCCGCGCAGGTCCCTATGAACATGACCATCACGGGATGCATGATGACATTCTATAAGTGAGCGCTGAGTTTTTTTTCTTTCCGGAAAACATGCATTTCTGTTCGTAGCATTTATCTCAGTTTTGTTTCTTCCATTGGTTATATTGCTGTGAGATGAATATGTACACTGAATGGACACTGATTTGCTTTTTTTTTTTACCTGACTTGTCATGCTTCCAAACTCTGTATAACATCTCTTTCCTTAGCCAGTGCCATTATCCAGACCGACTTGGATCACTTTCAGATGGTTAGTTGATACGGAGGGATGTTTACTGTAAGAGACCGTGCTCTTCCCTCAGTGGTCCAGACAGCTGAGCACAGCCTCAGCCCGTATTGGTACTTCCGAGTCCTAGGGCTAAGAGTGAATGAAAAGCCGTCCATGGAGACCCAGTGCTGAGTTGTTTATCCAAGTGTGATCTGTGTGCCTCGCGTGAGTCGCTAAGGGGCTAGTGTGAGGGAATCCACATTAAATAAAGGTCAGGCTAAAGGCCCTTTAGCACACCACTGCTGGTCACAAACATAACGCCACACACAAATAAACCTTTCACGGGGGCATAAGAATAAGGTGGGCCAGGGGAGCCTCAAGCTTTAACTGCAATTTTTTATTTATTTTTTTCCCCAAGGGGAGCGAGCATTTCTCGCATCCTGAGTGCAGCGTAGCCGATTTCTGTAGCCACAGAGGAGAAAGAAAATCAGATTCACGCGGGTCATTAATGATCAAATCCTCCCTTTCTAGAACAACTCCAGCGGTTGTGTTCTGGCAGTGGATCAACCAGTCGTTTAACGCCATAGTGAACTACACCAACCGGAGTGGAGACGCACCCATCACTGTCAGGTGTGTGTGTGTGTGTGTGTGTGTGGGGACGGGGGCGGGTGTGTGTCGTGTGTGTGGGGGGGGTGTGGGGTGGTGGTGTGTGTGGGACGGGGGCAGGGTGTGTGTGTGTATGTGGGACGGCGGGCACGGGGGTGTGTGTGTGTGGGGACGGGGGTGTGTTGGAGGGGGTGTGTGGGATGTGTGTGTGTGGGACGGGGGGTGGGTTTCTGCCATTTGTGGCACAGGTCACGTTCTTCCACAGCCTATATGCAGTAGTATTTTGGACATATAGCCCCCGGTGTGAAGTGCGTTTATGCGCGGCGGACGCTAACTGGAGTTTCTCGTTTGCAGTCAGCTCGGTACAGCCTACGTATCCGCTACGACGGGCGCCGTGGCAACCGCTTTAGGGCTAAACACACTAACCAAGGTACTCATCCCATCTTAACAGCCTTCTAAATCATAAGTCTTTTTATTTTATTTAATTTATTAATTTTGTTTTTAACAGTATTTCAGTCATAACCACAGCCCCATGCACTTAACCCACCAGTGTGTTAGAAAGTTTATTCATTTCTTACATTTAAAAAAAAAAATGTTTAAAGCATAACTAAAATGTGGCAAACTGTTTTGCTGTATTTTTGTGGTTTTTAGGGGAGGCAGGAATTCAGCACGCTGAAATGCGAAGGGGTCTTTTTGCTGTACCCTGGCAGTGTGTGTTTGATGTTCACGGTAACATTTCTTCTCCCCCCTCACGCAGCATGTCTCGCCTCTGATTGGCCGATTCGTCCCCTTCGCCGCCGTAGCAGCTGCTAACTGTATCAACATCCCACTGATGAGGCAAAGGTGAGAGCACTGGGCCAGTGCAACACATGTATTTTCATCAGAAGGCTTTTGACTACAGTTAACAACCGTGGCATTTAAGCCACCTTTTATGGTGTGAGGTCACAAACGTGCGATTTAGAATGTTCTCAACAGAACATTCTAATGCTGATGTCACAATCGCTATTGATAACTGAAAGCAGTGGAGTTCTAGAACACTGACTTAGAACTTTGGGGGGGAAAAAAAAAACATTCCAAAAAAACCTGCTCTTCATAAGGGTTTTAATGTGCGAGTGCTATCCCTAATGGCCGTGTCAGGCTACGTTACCGCTTTGATCGTTGCAAGCTCTGTGTTGCCTGTAGCCCGTGTGACTCCTGTCCCCTTTTGCTCCGGTAGAGAGTTGAAGCATGGTATCCCAATAATGGACGAGAATGACAACAGGCTGGGGGAGTCATCGAAAGCCGCCCAACAGGCCATTTCCCAGGTTGTGGTGTCCCGAATCCTCATGGCCTCCCCAGGAATGGGTCAGTAACTGTCCAAACACACTAAAGACTAAATACCACTTAATTTCCCCATTAAAAGTCAATTAGAACTTCCATTAAAAGTATTTTCTGTTTGTTCTGGGAAAGAATTTCCTAAATGCTTATAAACACTCTATTTGTGCCTTTGTGTGCGTGTTTATATTTATACATAAAATTTGGTTATGAGCCCATAAAAGGCATTTCTGTTCCTTAGTTATTTTTATATTGCTTCTGTTACAACGTTTGTTCTTGTGCTTTAGTCATTCATATACTTTCTACTGGCTCAGTTGTACTTTGGTCACATGGTCACAGTGAAGTCTGCCCCCAATGCGGTTAATGAACACTACTGTGAGTTAAAGTTGCACAATATCGTATCACAACCTTGGCCCCAGGGTCCGGGAATGCCGTATCTAATTCCCTGTACAATTTCCCTTTCCTTATCTAAAGACTACAACTTCCTGTCAACTAAAAGATAATGCCTGCACACAAGTAACAGTTTGTACTCTTGAGCCGTCAAAATTAATTATTTAATATAAATCCTGATGTGCTATTTCATCACTTCCTGTGTAGAACACAGTCAGCTTCCTCTCCTTATCTGTGGGAACTCTTCATTCTTGGCTTAAAGAACCGAACTTGCTTGCATGGATGCAAATGAATGTCAGTGCAGTGTGTCTTTGCCCTGAGTGAAATTAGGCCAAACGTGCTTTTAATTTGTCTGTGTTTGTTTTCATGCTTTTAACAGCTATCCCACCGTTTTTGATGAACACTTTGGAAAAGAGAGCGTTTCTGAAGGTAGGATCATTTTGGATGAATGAATGAATGAATGAATCATTGCATTTATATAGCACTTTTCCCAAATGCTCAAAGTGCTTTACCGTTATGAGGAGGAAACTCACCTCACCCACCACCAAAACATGCAGAACGCACAGGTGTAACCGACGGTAACCGCGTGCTGCTTATCGATCTGAGTGCTGGAAACGTGCACAGCCTGCGGTGCGGATCCAACCCGCGGCGGGTTTGCTCCCAAATTTTCATTGTTGTAAAACGAGACAAGAAAAACAAGAACGACGGGACGTGATGCAAAAAGCCTCAGGGTTGTTTGCTGAAGTGCAGCGCTTTTTAAAAAAATTTTTACCAGACGATCTTACCTGCAGTGCAGGCGTTCCAATGCAAATGAAATGTAACTCATGTATGAGCTACAGGTATGATGACCTGCCGGTAATTTGATTGACAAAAAAGGGTGCATGTCGTGGATTTTAATAATTGCAATAGCGGCCATAATGCAGATGCATGTGGATCGGATGCAACGCGGTGTCTTCTGCCCATTCATTTTGTGGTAAGGACTTGTAGTGCATCCGAATGGACAGGATTAGTGGTCTGTGTGTGCGTCTGTGACTGAACTGAACAGCAGTATTCCGGAACCCTGGCGACCGGAAACTCTCTGCCGACCACCCCCCTCCCCCCACACTCCCACTCCCCCCCCCCACACTCCCATATAATCTCTCTCTTTCAGAGGTTTCCGTGGATGAGTGCGCCCATACAGGTGGGACTGGTGGGAATCTGGTGAGTGCAGCTGGATTCACTCTTGACTGTGCTGAACTTAAAAGTGGCTGTTGTTCGTTTACTGTGGAGTCTACACTGAGGCATGCCTTCTGACGTTCTGCTAGTGCACTTTTCTAATGATAAATGAAGAAGAAGCTCTACGTTAGAATGCAGTGCGGAAGAGTGGGTTTGGGAGATTGACTCATAACTGTTGGACCGGGTTCAAATCCCAACTATTGTGTCCTTGCTCAAGATGGATCACCTCATGCCAAACACGCATTGTGAAAGGCAAATTGCGCAATTCACATTGTGCTGTATTCTGGGTGCCATGCACATAATTATTAACGAGGTCAGGCATTTATGGCATTGGTTGTAACAATTGTAAGTAAATTTTTACCAGTATTTACCACCTTTAGAAGCTCTCATCCATTTACGTTTAAGGGGAATTTAAGACCACATCTGCAAAATCACCATGTTCAAACATGTCCTGATCATTTATGCATTATGCTTCTCATGCATCTGAAGAACGAAGGATAGTAGCCAGGGGGCTGTGTTTCTTAGTCTTAAAGGTGCGACAGGGCATCTCGCTAATGAAAAGGGAAAATGAAGGTCACTTTGTCTGCTCTGCTATTAAGGGGCGATAGTGGAATAGAATTTCATAACTCAGCCTTGGACCTTGTCTCATAAGATCCCATAACTGCTGCAGGCACGTGTCCGTATATGGGGTGTGTGTGAATATTAGGGGACTGTTTGATTGTGTATGGGGTCTGTGTGAATATTAGGGGACTGTTTGATTGTGTATGGGGTCTGTGTGAATATTAGGGGACTGTTTGATTGTGTATGAGGTGTGTGAATATTAGGGTCTGTTTGATTGTATATGGGGTCTGTGTGAATATTAGGGGACTGTTTGATTGTATATGGAGTGTGTGTGAATGTTAGGGGACTGTTTGATTGTATATGGGGTCTGTGTGAATATTAGGGGTCTGTTTGAATATTAGGGGACTGTTTGATTGTATATGGAGTGTGTGTGAATGTTAGGGGACTGTTTGATTGTATATGGGGTGTATGTGAATATTAGGGGACTGTTTGATTGTATATGGAGTGTGTGTGAATATTAGGGGACTGTTTGATTGTATATGGGGTCTGTGTGAATATTAGGGGTCTGTTTGATTGTATATGGGGTCTGTGTGAATATTAGGGGACTGTTTGATTGTATATGGGGTGTGTGTGAATATTAGGGGACTGTTTGATTGTATATCGAGTGTGTGTGAATATTAGGGAACTGTTTGATTGTATATGGAGTGTGTGTGAATATTAGGGGACTGTTTGATTGTGTATGGGGTGTGTGAACATTAGGGGACTGTTTGATTGTGTATGGGGTGTGTGAACATTAGGGGACTGTTTGTGACTGTGTTTCTGTGTTTTTCTGCCTTCCAGCCTGGTGTTTGCCACCCCTCTCTGCTGCGCCCTGTTTCCCCAGAAGAGGTGGGTTGGGGTTTGATGCAGAACTGTTTACTGTGAACTGCAACACAATGCAAGGCAGCAGTAAATAGTTTGCGGATTTTCCAAATCTGCTTTGGTTGGACTCAGTGCCATGCATGCCAACGGAGAAGGATGATAGGAAGGAGATTATTTATTTGAATACTTATTGTGCCAAATGTGTTTATAATGAGACTAATTGAAATTTTTGGATAAAATTTTTTAATGGGGCAGTTCACCCGAAAATGAAAGCTACGTTTCCCCTTTCCCAGAGTGCTATCTATCTATTCAGAGTTTCGCTTTTCTGACAAGTTTCATAGATATCTGCTCCTGCTCACCCTGATACAACGGACCTCCACAGGACAAAGTTTTTGTGGTGGTCAAAGCACCAAAAATTGAATTTAGAAAAACTGAACAGCAATGTCTCCTTCCAAATATATAATGACATGTTTACTCACAAACTTCCACAGACCTGGTTTTGCACGGTTTCGTAGAAAAACGACTTTTGCCAGAATTACACCAGCTGTGTATGTCTACGTCCGTCTCAACCGAAGAACACCATAATTCTGGGGCGCGGTGTTAAACGTTGTCAAACCAGCATTGAAACAGTGCTTTAAAACAACGCTGACGCTGCCCCATTGACATCCGTTGTATCAGGATGAGCTGTAGCGGGTGTCTAGAAAACTTGTCAAATCTCTGTGAAACAACCTGGATGGATAGATAGCACTCCAGATAAGTGGGAGCATTTATTTAATTTTTTTTTGGCGTACTGCCCCTTTAAATTCTCTACTTATCGGCAGGCAGCATTCATCATCCTGCCGGGCAGTAATGGTGCTGTGGGACCAGCAGAGAATGATAGATTCCAGAATGGCCATTTTGTTAAATCATAGCATAGTATATGAAATATGACCCAGTTTATATACTCCATCACCTTATGATAATAGATAATACACCACAAACCTTCATATCCTCCTGAGACCCAGATATTCATTTTTATCCTCTGTAGGGGACGTGAGTCTCTTGGTCTTAATTTCAAGAAGCATACACTCTACTATGTCGAACCGTGTGCCACAAGTTACACTCACTATAAATGTGTTTCTGCCTGTGTGCCTGTCTGTCTAATCTGTCTGTCTATCTTTCTCTGTCCACATCTCTGTCCGTGTGTCTGTCTGTCTGTCTGTCTGTAGCTCGATGTCGGTGAGCCGCTTGGAGCCGGAGTTGCAGGAGAAGATCCGGGCGAGTCACCCGGGGGTGGAGAGGGTGTATTTCAATAAAGGACTGTGAGACCCCCCCCCCGCCATGTCAGACCAGCGTGTTACCCAGGAAAACAGCTCGAGATAACCCTTCGTCGTGTGTGCCAAAGTCCCCTCCTCTTTCATCGCAAAATTCCAGAGTTGTAATTATTATTCCTATTTTTAAATCGACAGCCTTTTATCATGCCTGATCTGTGTTAGGGAAGTAGCAGTGGGGGTGGGACTAGGGAAGGGGTTTAGGGAATGGGGTTTGTTTGCTTGAACACGTTTACCTTTTCACAGTATTGATTCTGTTTTGTTTTTTTGTAAATCACGTCGTACCATAATCTGCCTCATTTTCCACATCGTTTCAAATTAAGTAGTCTTCGGAAAAAGGGTGTTTTCTCTCTGTTGCTCCAATGTCTTATTTTTGTTTGACATAGTCAGACCTCAGTGGCAAAATGTGGATTTATTATGATCTAATAATAGGTTTATTGATCTTGCTCTGCTCCTCACTGTCAAAAGTGCAATTTCCAGGAAGTAGAAATCAGGAAAAATGCAGCCCCGCCTACAGTCAGGTTTTTAGTTGTGTGCCAAAATTGGTAAAGCTCACTACCTTATAAACCTCTCCTCAGGGCTCACCTGAGCTTTGGAATGATCACACGCTGCAGGTGATTTCTGATGTAGACGGAATCATGCAGTCATATTTCCCATCACTGGTGCTGTGATAATATATATATATAGGCTACAACTTGTGGATCATAGCTATTACTTCTGTCTGCCTGTCAGCCAAACATGCATGAACAAAACCCGCCATCTCTCGAGCCAGACAAAGAGGGGTCGAGTCACATTTCAAAAATCAAGTTCTTAAAGAGTGACCTACCTGTGCAATAAACTAATTACAGGGATTTTTTGACCTGGTGAAACCCACGGTTTTGTGGTCTCCGGGTTTTTGCAGAAATTGAGCAAGCCCGCAAAACGGCAGCCCTCAACGCGCGAGCAGTCCCTCCGCAAAGCCGGGCCTTTTGAAATGTGGCTCGTCGCGCACAAATGTGGTTTCTAACACGCAATGGGACGGTAGGTAGGGTCCCTCTTTCAGTTTGCAGGGTGTGTTTTTTTTTTTTTTTTTTTTTTTTGGTCCAGGGAAGCACAGTCACAAGGCAGCACAGTGCAGCATATTTTCACTCAAGGGTTTGTATCTCTGAAGTATGGGATCACTTCTGCTTCTGTGGGGATCACTGGTGCTTTTGCCTCCCCCCCCCCCAAACTCAAGAAGTGTACGCTGGAGCCGTAACCGATCAATTGAGGCTGGGCTCGATTGTGCTAGTACTCCCAGTCAACTGCGTGTTGACTGACAGGCCTAATGCCGTCACCATGGCAATCAGGATTTTCACTCTAATGCTGATGGGGAATGCAATAGTTCAAGACGAATGCTCATGAATCCCACCCCCCCCAGATTTAGTGCCAATATATTTTCAGTGTCAACCTCATTTCAGTACGATTCTGTTTCTGTGAACATAAAAAAAAAAACAATTTTTTTATAGTTATATATTTCCAAGGCTTGTGGTACGGTTAGGATGTGCACAGGCACAGACAAACATCCATGCTTTCGAAAGATTTGAGTAGTCTCGTTCCGATAGCCTGAAGATAGATATAGTATGAATGTGATTTTTATAGATGAATTTTAAAGCAAAGTAATTATTAGTTTTGACATTTACCAAGTGATTAAGCTTTGTTAAACTGATGTTGTAATTCAGGGGTGCACAACTCCAGTCCTGGAGGCCTAGTCCGTGCGTGGGTTTTTGTTCCAACCAGTTACCTTAGTTTTGGATTTCTGACAGCTCTATAAACTATGCTGGTTCATTTGTGTATTTGAGTGCAGTAAAATCTTTAGGATACTCTTCCAGTCTGCGGCTGTAGCTGGTGCTTATACAAATACCAGCACCAATTAAAGATGCGATCGAGCTAGTGAAATAACTGGGTGTGGAAGTTGGCACGAAATCCTGAAACGGATCGGCCATTGTTGCGCACCCCTGATCTAAACCTATTTATGATGATTAGAAATCATTTTCTGGCCACAGTTCTGGAGGGCTTTACTTCTTCACATGTATAAAATCTTATGTAAATGTGCTGCTCAAAGGGGAACTTCATCCTAATGCGATGTTATAGTATTTTGTACAGGATGTCCTCCAATGTTGGAAGGGGCGAAAAAAGGGAACGTATTCAAAGTTGCGTTTTGCCTAGAAATCGTATGTTCCGCTGGCCTGCGTTGTGGTCAACCTTCTTTGTCTCGTGACTACATCACCCACAATTCCTTGCACTCTTTTTAGTTTTGTTGGGCCCAGATAAAGCCTCAGTGGGTGACCGGTTAACAGAGGATACAATTTAAGTTGAAATGGTAAATGGACTGCATTTATATAGCTCTTTTATCCAAAGCGCTTTACAATTGATGCCTCTCATTCGCCAGAGCAGTTAGGGGTTAGGTGTCTTGCTCAAGGACACTTCGACACTCCCAGGGCGGGGTTGAGAGAGTTGAGAAAATGCACGCTCCAGTTTATACCTGGTGCTGGACGAAAAGACACGGAAAGATTAGAATTATAATATCTGCGCACTCTGTAAGCTCTCACAACATGTTTTAATTGGGGGGGGGGGGGAAGTCTACGTTTCAACTGAATGCCATACCAGTTTTTCACCAAAAAAGGATACAGTAGCATTCATAAATGAGTCTCTTTAAAAACAGAAATGGGACTAAACTAAACAGGATGTAGCAGGTTTGTCCACAGACAAATGTGATTATGTGCAGCTGTCACGCTGGCCAAATTCAGACTTCATTTTTTTTTTTTTGCAATAAGCTATTCCTTGCAGATCAGTTAAATATATATATATATATATATATATATATATATTTTTTTTTTTTAAACTTGTTTTAGGCTTATGTTCCCCTTTAATGCAAGATGACATGTAAATAGCATGTGTTATTTAAATCGATATTCTCAAATGCAGCATAACTCACGGTGTTGCTTGACTTGTGGAAGTGTGGCTCGGTTTTCAGAAGCTGCTGGTCATTATTTTTTTAAAAGCACTGTCAAAAAGAACTTTGCACAAAAAGGTTTAACCTCTGGATTTGTATACAAGCACAATATTTCTTGTTTTTTTCAGAGGGAAAAGACATGACTAACTCTCGAGTCGCATTTTGGAAGTAACCCTCCGCCCCCACCCCCAACATAGAGCAAATCTAAAGCCTCTGGTGCTTATTACAGTATATTGAACATAACAAATATTATATTAGATTTGTGTGAAGCATATGATATGAATAGATGTGGTTGAGACATTGTTAACTTGGCAGCACATTCATGTGTTGAAGAGATGATGTGATTTTAGGCTATTAACAGTAGATGGGGTTATTATACTTTTACCTCCACGTACGTACATGTAGATATGTTCTTATTGTTACATGCTGGATGGCGTTTCAGTATGGGGGGGGGCAAACCGATTCAAGACCATCTCAGTTTAACAAGCCCAAGATCACAGTATCAACAGCACAGAACAAAAAAAAAAGAAATCTCAACTTCAAGTATTCAGTAAAAAACGCATGGCTGTTGTTTCTGTGGTGAACTGCACTGCCCATTTATGGCCCAAAGGCTCTTGGGTAATAATCAGGGTCTGTATGAATGCATATAGATTCCAGATATATACTATGAAAAAGTGGAAAGGTTTATATTAATTGAGGTGAAATGGTGATTCACACAAAATTGTGCAATAAAATGACATGTTCTGAGTACTATGTTTTTAGGTTATTTTTTTGTTTGTTTTTTTAAAAATCGGTACGTTGTGTCCTGTAGATCGATTGGATGAAACAAAAATAAAAGTGTATTCTGTATTAAGGAGCTAATATTTCTCCTTTCAGTTTGTATAATGGTTAACTATTCAAAATGTATTGCTTGCACATCTTGCTCATACAGGGCAATTAACAGGCTGACAGTTCATTCAGGAATCACAAAGTGTGGCAAAAGTACACATCATCTGAAACATCGTTCTCTTGTGCCAAAACATGCAATGCAAGGTTTGTAATTCTTCCATAATCAATAGTTAAACTTTGAAATGGAAGTGTGCAGCTTGTTAGCATTTTTAAAGATGATATATGCTTTACAACTGGCCTAATTCTGGTGCCATTCTCATAAGTCTTTGAAAAAGCTTTTTCAAATAAATACATTTTATAGACTGAATAAAAAGGTTTGAAGGAAAGACGGAACAAAATTGTTGATGACAGTCGTTTTGCTTTGAAATTTTGAACAAAAAAAAGCTAGAAGTTAAGTAGAGCGCCATGAGGGGGCGCTCTAATTACAGTTGAGCATTTTACCAGAATGTATTTCCTCAAGTGGAAAGTTCATTCCTTTTAAGAGGTACTTAACACACAGACTAGTTTGTAAAAGGAAATGAAACCTAATAGTACCAGACAATAATATAAGCGCCCATGTTTAATCTCAAAAGAGCTTGTTGTATCATTATTCACACCAATAAGCAGGTTTTGCAGTTCGTTTTTTTTTTTGTTTCTTAAACAGAATTTGGAATTTTATATTTATTTTTTAATGTGTTGTAAATTAAATTTAAGGACACAGGATATGAAGTTATGAAAGATATGATGCAGAACTTATGTTTGACAATAATTCTTCATGACAAACTTAATTCAATACATATCCAATAAATGCAACTGAACAAACATAGGCCTAATGATCATCGTTATCCTGTGTGAAAATGTAAATAGTATTTGTAAGCCTGAACTCGTTTATCCTCCAGAACAAATTTAGTAAATCGATTATCTACTTGCAATTGTGATATCATCACAACAAAATGGCTTTGAGGAATCAGGCTGGAACACTGTACTATATAGTGATCTTTAGAAATAAATACATGCTGGCGTACTCTCTATTTGGATGTCAGTTCTGCGTCCATATAACCACACACACTTAAAGAAGGCACCGGTAGTGAACAAATAAAAAGAAACACCAATATGAAGTCAGTTACGTTTTTTGCCAATACAGCCTGCAGACACCGCAACATAGAACCCACCAGTTTTTTTGGAATTATTCAGAAGAGACACACATGCCACTTTATTCTGAAGTTTACTAACTAATCATGGTCTTCAGTCAAGTCACCTTGATATTAGAATCAGGTGTCAGATGTCAGAATCAGGTGTCTTAGTGCTGGGCTAAAACAAGAACCTACATCCACATCTTTTTCGGGTAACATTGGACACCCCATGGACTACCTGTCCTGTTGTTTTCCACGGGGTCGTTTATTAAAATTTTTTATTTTATGACGCACTTAATTAAGCACAGGTAGCATGTTGCGCCATAAATTCATTCACTTACTCCGCAGAAGTGCCAGGCAATGTTTTGAATGACTCCAATGTGTTGTCTACACACACTGTGTGCAGGGTTATTATTTTAGTTTTTGGGCTATAATATTCCTCGATTTCGCTATCTTAAAATGTGTGCATGCGCGCGTGCGTGCGTGTGAGCGCGCGCGCGTGTTAAACAGTTAAATGCAGAATACCATACTGTAAAGAAAACAATGTAGGCTACGCACAAAATTAGAAATAGAATCTGCTTTTGCACTTTGCAATGAAAGACAATGGTGAAAACGCTTGAAGATGGCTAGTGATGCTGCAGAATGCAACATTGCGCAGGAGGGGGGAAAATCCCGTTTGCCAGCGTCACCACTGGACTAAAACGAACATTTCTGACAAAGATGCGTTACATTTAGCTGGGAAGACGCGAAAGACGGGTGCGGAAAAGGGCAGCAATCGGACCGGGCTTCAGGACGGCAAGGAGATGGAAGGGGACGGAGACTGCAGATCTCGACAAATTCAATGAGCTCATTCTCGCAGGACGAGATGGAGGGCGGGGTTTACAGCATCATCATTTCAGTGTGCATTGTACCGCTGCTGATGTTGGGCATCGGAAAAAAAGGCAAGCCATGGATACGGATCCGAGGAATTTAGGCCTTACACCATCGCGGAGATTAATTACACGGTAAGGGCAACGCATTTTCTCCTAGATTTTGCTTGAAATGCACTATGATAACGAACGCAAATGTTTAAGCTTGGCGTTTGGTTGGAAAAAAAAAAAAAATAGTCGCCTGTTCATGCAACCGGTTTAGCGACCGCTAGCTAGTTAGCTAGCCAGTGATCGATTTATATTGCACATTTCCAATGCAGCATAATTGGGGGTCATTGTTATTTGAGTCCATGCAATGTTGCGAGAGCTGTAGCTACATATTTTACTTGAACAGTGTGAACTGAACGTGTATGTGTAAATGCTATGCGTGTGGTAGCCTACAAGCTTGGCCTGTGCCAAAGGATGCTTCAGGCATTTCAATGATGACAAGTGAATTGCTGCTGGTGGCTACTCAGGCTGTCGAGTCGGAAGCTATTTCCCAGGCCATTTCTAACAATGTATAGGCATCTTCCAGCTTCGCTTTGCTGTGGTAATGGGAACCGTTTGCTTTCAATTCAAACAGTGTTTGAATTTAGGGTGCAGTTGTTGATGTGCAACGTTTTTTTTTTTTTTGACGCGTTGATTGTAACGTCAGGACAGAGCGTCAGCCTGTTTTGCTACCGTGGGTTTTCTCCTCTTTCCATTTTGCGCTTGTTGGAAATCCACCAGCACCAAGGCGTCATAACCACGGTACAGTTATCATTTCCGCTTTATTGTTCTGTATTAGGTGAACAATTGCACGAGCCTGCTGCCTTCGTTCTTAGTATAAAAAAGATAATTATTCTAGACTATATTCATGGTTTAATTGATATTTAATGCAGTCATGGTCCGTGGTGGTTAATAGCTTAAAATTGTATACACTTCATTTGTTTTAGTCATGCGTGATGATTATCTATAGTTAGATCTTTATGTGACCTTCATTCGTAAATGTTGGTCTATATACTTATACTTCAGATACTATATAATCTGGAACTTAGAATTATATTACACTAAGTACAATAATAATTTTATTACAAATGTTGACACTGCTCTTACCTGGCTGGCACATATAAGGTGATTTATTTTGGTGTTTTTGAAACTTTTATTCGATTACTCAGTTCTATAACTTTGATTAAATGTGAGCTGCATCAGTACCAAGCTAGCTTTCAAGTGTCCGTGCCTACTTGCCATTGATATTAATGGTGAGCAACATGTAAATGTGCACAGTAGTTGCAAGAGGTCACATAGACTACTACTGCCAGCCTCAAACAACATTGCAATCATAGAATTCAGAGTGAAGGCTATTCATTAAAAACAAAATTATAGTTGTATAACATAATTTCTCTATCTCTGATGACAAGCATTTAGTAGTAGCTGCCTTGACAACAAAGACAGTCATGGCAGAGGAGCCTTGAATTTAACTATTTGATAAATGTTAATAACAGTTGGGCAGAAAGGGTGAAATTGGATTATACGGCTAGGCTACATGCCATTTTCCTTATTTTGAATGTGCTTCTCTTGTATGCATTTATAAAAAATCCTATCTCTTACATATGATGAACAGTAATAACTCTTTATAGTGATCCATTTTAATAGGTAATTTATGATCCATTCGTCACCATCTTATTTTTGTAATAAGAGAGTAACTCTTCAGCTGCAGCCGTCCAATGGGTGGTGCTGATCTCAGACATCCAACTGAGCGAATCAGATTCAGGACTCGTCTTCGCTTACAGGGTCACTGATTAAAACCCGAGCCTCTGGCACAGATGCAGTGAAACCGACAGACTGGAGACCTGGATCCAGTGGTCACCGATTGCATAACCAGGGTGATTACAAGCTCAGAATCTGTGTGGGAAAAAAACTGTTTTTTTTTTTTTTACTGTCTGTGAAATGGCTGTGAACTTTTGGAGCTAGGGTTACTTGGAACAAACCAGACTGGTCTGGAATTTTATAAATGTATTACTGAAAAATAATCTGGGGGGACCGAAAAGCCTGCATTATTCAATACCTGCAAAACCTCAGAAAGGTGTTACTTCTGCATATTATAGTTCTTTTTTATTTATTGCAGCAATAGATTTAACATTTCACTTAAATAGATTTCTTGGATTTTTTGTGATATTTGCATGCACTTGTTAGAAAGTTGATTGTAGGTTTAAATGAGCTGAACAGATACTGTTTTTAATTCAGCAGAACCATTATTAATAACATTTCTTTCAGGAAACCTGTTTGTCATCCACCCAAAGTTGAAAAGAGGTCTACATCCTTGGGCTGGCAGCAGTACTCTGGACCTGTTTCTGTAACTAGTTGCTGAGCCAGTGTTCACAGTGAGCTGGCAAACAATGCATTAGTGTTTTTACGGGCTTCCTGATTCAATTTTTGTTTTTACTGCCCATAGTACAAGAAAGCATCCACTTATGCTGCTGAGTTCCTTAGCGTAGCCTACATCTGGGGTATCCTCAAACTCCAGTCCTGGAGATCCACAGCCACCGCTGGTTTCTGGAATTTTCTTCCAATCAGCTGCCGATTCAGAAGACGGGTCTTTAGCCAGGGCAGCATGGTGGTGCGGTGGATCGTGATCCGCCTCGGGACCTGTGTGTGTGGAGTTACCCATTTTTATGAGTGTGTGAGTGAGTGCTGTGTGTGCCCTGCGTCCTGTCCAGGGCGTATTCCTGTGTCCCACCCAAGTGCATGCTGGGATAGGCTCCAGCACACCCCCTTCTCTCCACCCCCCCCCCCCCCCCCGGCCCCCTGATGAGGAATAAGCGGGTTAGATAATGGATGGATGTGCTCTTTCTTTAGCCAATCAAATTAAGCACTTAAGTGCAGGAACACATCAAAAACCAGCAGACACCGCGGCCCTCCAGGATTTGAGTCTGACATGGCTGGCCTTACATGGTGGCTCTCTAATTGGGTGAGACTGCTTCCTTTTCGCTGCGGCCAGAGTGGCTGTAAACAAGTCATCAAGCGTAATCGTTTGACTTGCGGTGATGGTTTTTATTGGAAATGCATGTTTGCCACGTGTTTGCAATTAAGTGCCCCCCCCGCTAGCAGCGCTGCCAAGATCAACCTCAAAGCATTTGTCCCGTTCACACTCGGATGAATGCGGAACAGCTGGTAGCCCATTAAAAAACGCACACGGATCACTGCGTAAACCACCGTTTGTGCTGCGGCTTCAGAAAGACGAGAGTAAATATCCTTCCTTCGTGCTGGAGCGTAAATTGATCTCTGGCAAAAATCTCCCCTTTTTGCTTACTTATACAGGCCGTAGGCCACTAAGGAGAACTCTTACCTGATCAAACCTCCAGTGTAAACAAAACCGGATCGAATTGGTCTTAGTCCACACAGGGAGCTTGGGGGTCAGTCAGTAATGGTGAGCACAGTTAACTACAACACCAGTGCCTGTGAATCTGCTGTCAATAATCCTGGCCTTGGCGAAATATCACTGCTACCGGATCCAGATACTCTGCTTGAGTCCTGTCAGATTTTTTTTTTTTTTCCGGCACTGGTTATAAATAATCATAGTTTCCCCTTCGCGTGTTAAATCCCGATCGCGTCCCCGCCGTCGAGGCAGTACGTGTCGCGCTTTTTTTAGATGGGGCGACATAGCTCAGGAGGTAAGACCGATTGTCTGGCAGTCGGAGGGTTGCCGGTTCAAACCCCACCCTGGGTGTGTCGAAGTGTCCTTGAGCAAGACGCCTAACCCCTAACTGCTCTGGCGAATGAGAGGCATCAATTGTAAAGCGCTTTGGATAAAAGCGCTATATAAATGCAGTCCATTTACCATGTAGAGGAAGTGCAGGCCGGAGCCCGTTGCGTCTGGCGAGACGGAACTGGGTCACGGTGCCAGTGCGGCTGCGATGCGCTCGGCGCGTTCGGAATCACTGGGGGGGGGGGAGTCGGGCCCCCCGTGCGGCCGGAAGAGTGTTTTTTTTGACGGCTTCGTGTTTTCGCCTCTCTCTCTTATCGCTATCCGCCGTTTCCTTCGCGGCGTGTTTGCCGTCACGCGCTTATTTATATCGGGAAATGTCACCGATGACGACGGGAGCTTATTCCCGAAAGAGAAAGTGAATACACCTCCTTTCAACATGACTATGATAACGATGATAATGAAAATGATAATAATATTTATTTATTTATTTATTTATTATTTTTTATTTATTTATTTATTTATTTATTTATTTATTTATTATTATTATTATTATTATTATTATTATTATTATTATTATTATTATTATTATTATTATTATTATTGCCGTATATTAGCTCCTGTATTGGGAGTTTCCTACAGGCTCTACTGCTCTGATTAAGACTAGGAGTCTCTGTGTTGGCTCTAATGGATCACATTAACTGCGACAGGGCATTCATCATGATAATCACATCTTCAGCATCTGTATGGGGGTGCTTATCCTCGACAAGATTCACCACCCCAAAACGACTCCACTCCCAACAACCGCAGTATGAATCGCAGGAGTGCTGGAAATCTCCCAATAATACCGGTGATCATTTTCCTGTCTCATTAATGCGTAAGGTCTCTGGTTAGATAATCCGAAGTTTAACTGTGGTATTTTGCATAAGAAGTCCTTGGACTAATATTTGGAGGTGATTAATAGTGTTAAAAATGAAATAGGCTTTCAGTACTGATCCATGAAGTAGGTAATAAAAATGCGCTGATGGATTGTGGGTAATTGATTTTCGCCGCGTTTGGCCGCTGGAAGGACTGGCAGCGGCGTCGCCGTCACACGCCGCGGCGGGAAATGCGTGGACGCGAGATGACCCCCGGGGTCTTGTGGGAAACGCGGTTCTCATTAAGCGACTTGTGCGCACGCTGCTAATTCGGCTAATACAGTGCGCTGAAAAGTGTATCAAAGTCGGCAGTAAGGGTTAAAAGTGCACAGAACCGCAGAACGATCTGAGAGCGATGCTGCCGTCGCCTCGCAGAAGGTATTTATGCCCGTAGTCAGCAGTGCGTTTACCCTGATGATGAAATTAGGATGGGAATCGATTGGATTTAAGTTGCATGGTATTTTAATATTAGCATCCCGTTTCTCAGTCGCGCTTGCAGATAGTGAAGGATTTTTTTTTCTATCCGGATGTTTAGTTTCTGGGTTAATGCGGCATTAACTGCCGTGGGTCACGTGACTCAGGCCCAGCAGAATACGTAATCATGGAAATGTCTTTGTCTGGTGTTCCCTTCCAGACTCCACAGTTACAGCATCACTCCAGGAAACCGCTTCAGCGGGTAGAACATTAACACTGGGAGTGAATGACAGTTAAGCCAGTAAAAACTGAGCCTGAAGGTTCTCTGGGATAGATGTCCATGGTTGTACAAAATATTAACCCACACGGTAATCTGTCCAGTGTTAATTCACTAACCAAAACGTTAGAGTTGAATTAACACTGGACATTTTACAGTGTGTACGCTTGCAGTGTGCCCTCTTAATCACAGTTGTGTTTTGGTTGCATGCATGCACAAATTCACTCGCTCTAGACCGTAAGAAACGTAGGGGCAATATTATTTTTGTAACTATGTTTGCTCACCCTCTAGGCTTTGCAGGGTTCTTGCCAAAGGCCTGAGCAAATGCCCGAGTTAGTAAGCCCTGCTGCATAATGTGTTTGTTGGCCCTCTCTGCCTGTTGGATATCGCTGGCCTTTTTTGAATCCCGGCCAGTTGTTGAGAATGCAGAACAGCAGTCACAGTCCAGATCTCACAGATTTGTTAAATGTACAGGAGCTATGGGGCGACATAGCTCAGGAGGTAAGACCGATTGTCTGGCAGTCGGAGGGTTGCCGGTTCAAACCCCGCCCGGGGCATGTCGAAGTGTCCTTGAGCAAGACACCTAACCCCTAGCCCCTAACTGCTCTGGCAAATGAGAGGCATCAATTGTAAAGCGCTTTGGATAAAAGCGCTATATAAATGCAGTCCATTTACCATTTACCATTTAGCTACAGAAAACCCTCGTACAGGGTTTACATCAGAGCTGCCCAGCCCTGTTCCTGGAGATCTGCCGTCCTGTCGGATTTCACTCCAACTCTAACACAGTGCACCTCGTTCGACGGCTCGAGATCTCGTTTAGCAGCTAATTAGTAGACTCAGGGGTGGGAAATTAGGATTGAAATGAAAACCTGCAGGATGGTATATCTCCAGGAACATGGATGGGCAGCCCTGCTTTATACATTATTCATGTGGTTGTCAAACAAGAAATCCAACTTTGGCCCAAAACCAGAGAGTGTTTGTGCTCAAGCTGATGCGATATTTAAATCAATCTAAATCAATCTCTGTACTTTTCATGTGTAGGTCAATGATGTTCACTCTGTGCACGAACAACCTGTGCACTCTTTTGTTAGCACACTTCAATTTCCAGGTCCAAATACTCCTAAAACGGGAGCGCTGTCGAGCCCTGCTATCTCAATTACAGATAGAAAGTAGTTCTCATACTGTGTTTATGGTGAGATACTTGTGGCGTCTTCTGTTTGAAACAGCACGTTTACAAAAACATTTCGCAGGTGAATGGCTATGGGTGTACCCAAAACAAGCATCTAATCAGCACAGATCGTCATTTCGGCGCTCGATGTGGGACCTCAGCCGTTCCGGAGGTGCTGTAAGCGCTGGCAGGCTGAGCACGGCGGTGTTTAATGGCGCACGCCTGCCGCGCCGCGCGGTAACGAAAGTGTACCGTCGGGGCTCTGTGCTGATTGAGGGACGGGAACTGGGTTCCTACACCAGGAAGAGTGCTGAGTAAGGGGAATTTTCCCTTGCCTCATCACCGGGGAAGGATGTGGTGCTGTGGGGCCTCCGCTCCGCTACGCACCGCGGGCCTACAGAACGAGAGCCGCCATTTTGAGCCGTGATGCTGCCGTTGCGCCCTTGAGCAAGTCCGTGCTTAGTTATGGGGTCTGCGTGTGGTTGATGTCTAAGTGAGCGGCCGCTGAAGATCTGTGGAAAGTTGTATGTTTTCTGTAGTGGGGCAGGTTCAGGGATAAGCTTATTATAAACCCTGTCAGAAATGTGTCCTTTGTCCAGCCTGTGTCCTTCAGCATCAAACCACAATAGCAACTGTGGTACTAATCCAAGTTTGTAAACCATATGCTTGCATTGCCTTTAGACGAATATTCTGGAATCTTGAGAAGATGTCCAGGTATTGGCCGAAAAGGTGGAAACACTTGGGTAAATGAAGGACACAAGGTGTATTGAAAGCAGGGGTGTCCACACAGGTGTGGTTCCTGAGTTAGAAAGGTAATTAATATCCCAGCATGCTCAGGGGCATGTACAAGTATGCTGGCAAGGCCAGGTTGCCTATAACAGGGTTACTCAAATCTGAGTAGTACTCCTGGGTTTCATTTTTTCCCTCCAATCAGGGACAGATTTAAACCTGATGCACCAGGGGAATGCACCTCTGGCCAATCAGTGACATTGCTTAACTGTACAATTAAGCAGAAGAGAGCAGCACTACTGAGCTTGAGGCCCAGACTTGAACATCCGTGGTCTATAATTTTGGCTAGCATGGCCATGGATGTGGCTTTTAGCCTTTGAAAGAGGGGTGATATGGCATGTTTGGCAGGAGCCTCAACGCTGCAGGCAGGTCATCTTGCTGATGTTTCAGTTAGTACAGTGTGTGAGATGAACAGTGTGTGAGGTGAACAACTGTGTCAGTTTGGAACTCTGAAGGAGAGGCATCATCAGCAAAGGGCATCTTTGGCCAAGAGTGCATAAGGCTGGGCTGTGATGTCCGTGCATTAGTTTGAGGTGCAAGGCTAAACAGGCGAGCCACACTCGAGGGCAGTATGAGTAAGAGGGGGTATTTACAGGCACTTACAGTGCATTTTACAGTACTTCATTCAGCGTACTGTAAAATGAGAGACGATGAGAGGAATGGGTGGGAATTGGACAGGAAATGACTAACCAAGCACACTGGAAAAATCTTCAGCCATTTTCTCAGTGTTTGTGGCGGAACAGGACTTAAGAAATGTTCCAGTAAGTTCCAGACATCGTGGGTGACTGACAGCGAAACCTACAATTCCGTGTAGTCCTGCACAGCAAACAGTTAAAATGGGGCTTTAGTTCATTCAGTCGAAAATTGCTTTCTTTGTTTCCTGGAGCTGTGCGTTGTATGTTTGTCCTTATAGAGTGCGGTAAGTGCACGTGTACCAATCTCTGACTGCCATTGAGCGGCTGATTGGGGTGCCGCGGTGGTCTGCGTGGTGCTGGAATGGATTTAGCCTTTTAACACCCCCTACGGTAGGCTTTCCTTATCAAGGCCTTCACCCGCATGTTTTTGGGAGATGAGCGGTGGCCCTCGTGTTCTCCGTGTGGAATGAGGTGCGCCCCTCGGTGCGGTGTCGGGGGGGGGCGGTTTCACACCGCCGTTATCGCGCTACGCCCTCGGGGAGCGCGGGGCGGCCCCCGTCACGCATGACCACCCGCTGAAATTGAGAGCGCCTAACTTGCGCTCGACACGCATGAGAGGTCTGCTGAGAGAGAGAGAGAGAGATAGGGGAGAGAGAGAGAGAGAGAGATAGAGGGGGGAGAGACAGAGCGAGGGAGAGAGAGGGCATCTGAAGGAATTTATCTCGTTCCTTGTGAGAAGAACTCTTGGATGGTGTCCACACAGAACATCATGGGTGGCAGTGTAGTACAATGGGTAAGGAACCGGGCTTGTGGCCTAAAGGTTGCAGGTTTGATTCCCAGGTAGAACACTGCCGCTGTGCCCTTGAGCAGGGGACGTAATATTAAGTCTCTCTTCATATTCCTTTACTTCTTCCATCGGGAGACCTGGGTACTTTTGGCTTTAGGAGAGTTGTAAATTTCAATGGTCAGAAAGTAAAAGTCCTGCCATGTGTTTCTTCAACCCGCGAATTCAGCCAGCTTATTTCACCAATTAGTTCTACCTCCTGGCTGAAGAACTGTGCTAATTAGCAAATCATGAGCAATTGGAACAAAATACTGGGGAGAACTTTTGCTTTCTGAACCTGGATTTTCCACCTCTGAACTTTAGCTTGGGATGCTGTTTGCATTTGTTTGTGGCTTTAGTTAGCAACACAGCCATTCTGCAGACAGTAATGACTGTGGTGTTCTAGCGGAATAATCCTCATTATTTGATCGTTTATTAATCACTTGCACTAAAACCACTGTGTGTGACCAGCTCTCCAGCGTTCCTATTTCATAATGAAATGCGAATCGTGTTAACACTCCGTCTCTGCGCCAAGATAAGGGCGTATCTGATGGCATTGGGGCCAGACGGTCTGTCGTAGACTTCATGTCGTTCTGCAGCACTCTTTCACACACTGGGATGTCAGAGCTTTGACTATCCATTGCTCTCCCAGTAGCAGTATCAGTGTCCTTGCGATCACCAACCCTCTGTCTTCCTCTCTGATGCTTTCTGCAACGTAGCGGATGACCCTAATGCATCATGCTAAATATTAATAGACTCTGTTAATTGAGCTCTTTGTGTATAGTTTGCCTGCTCATGTGTTAATTACTTTTCCCACTTGCTAACCGTCTTTAGCTTACCCATTTGGCCTCAATTAAATCTTATGTGTTCTAGACTTGATTAAGACTGGATCTCAGTTTACATTCTGAGTATCCCACCACGGCAGGTTATGGATGGAATCCCATCTTGAAAACCTGAATTACTGGACAAAGTCAGGTTATCTGGATAGCTCCTGCATAATATTCAGGCTGGCACTGTGTGTGTTTTTGTGTGGTTTGCCTCCTTGTGACCCTGGGCGCTGATATTTTGAGAAGAGGCGCAGTTTTGGCCTGCTGACTTTTGGCAGGGATATACAGCATTGTTTCTTTCACACTTTCGTCACCCACACATTTACATAAACACAGTCCCGGTGGTTTTTTTAAAGCACTGGGCTGACAGCAGCGCGACAGTAATAATAACCATAAATAACGCTTCATCTCGCTTGCAAGTAACACACAGAGAGGCCTCGGAAGAAGAAGCAGTGCTGAGCTTTAACCGAAGGACCGTGTTATCCCTGTATGTCTGCGGTCATAGAGCCGAAGGACTGTGTTATCCCTGTATGTCTGTGGTCATAGAGGCGAAGGACCGTGTTATCCCTGTATGTCTGCGGTCATAGAGCCGAAGGACTGTGTTATCCCTGTGTGTCTGCGGTCATAGAGCCGAAGGACTGTGTTATCCCTGTATGTCTGCGGTCATAGAGCCGAAGGACCGTGTTATCCCTGTATGTCTGCGGTCATAGAGCCGAAGGACCGTGTTATCCCTGTATGTCTGCGGTCATAGAGCTGAAGGACTGTGTTATCCCTGTATGTCTGCAGTCATAGAGCCGAAGGACTGTGTTATCCCTGTATGTCTGCGGTCATAGAGCTGAAGGACTGTGTTATCCCTGTATGTCTGCGGTCATAGAGCTGAAGGACCGTGTTATCCCTGTATGTCTGCGGTCATAGAGTCGAAGGACCGTGTTATCCCTGTGTGTCTGCGGTCATAGAGCTGAAGGACCATGTTATCCCTGTATGTCTGCGGTCATAGAGCTGAAGGACTGTGTTATCCCTGTATGTCTGCGGTCATAGAGCTGAAGGACCGTGTTATCCCTGTATGTCTGCGGTCATAGAGCAAGGACCGTGTTATCCCTGTGTGTCTGCGGTCATAGAGCTGAAGGACCATGTTATCCCTGTATGTCTGCGGTCATAGAGCCGAAGGACCGTGTTATCCCTGTGTGTCTGCGGTCATAGAGCCGAAGGACTGTGTTATCCCTGTATGTCTGCGGTCATAGAGCTGAAGGACTGTGTTATCCCTGTATGTCTGCGGTCATAGAGCTGAAGGACTGTGTTATCCCTGTATGTCTGCGGTCATAGAGCTGAAGGACTGTGTTATCCCTGTATGTCTGCAGTCTTAGAGTGTAGCATGAGCTGCGTCATCGCAGGTAGTTCTGTTATGGAAAGTTAAACCGAGGGGTGATTATTGTGGGGTATCCATTACAGTAGCACACAACATGGCTGCCTTGGTCACATGACCAGAGGGGCAAGTGTTGTTTTTTTTTTTGTTTTTTTTGGTTTTGTGAATTGGTTTTGTGAAAACAGGCTCCTGCAGGCTTACAGATGATAGAGGCTCAAGAAAGAAACAGAGAGAGAGAGATCAAGAGAGATAGATAGAGAGAGTGAGAGAGAGAGACAGAAAAGCTACCTGCCTCTGTTTCTCCATTTCTCCTCAAGACAGAGCTGCAGTGTGGAGTGGGGGGGGGAGGGGGGTGGCTGCAGTCCACGTGTTGCCAGGGAGACGCCCATCCCCCCTCCCCCGACCGCATCATAGCCCTGGCATTAACTCCAGCCTATCGGGGCCGTCCGTTGTCATATCTCCTCATGTATGTACACCGCACTGCTCCCTCCGTGCCAGGTCTTTTAACAGGGCCAGCACATCCTCTTACGGATGGCCGCGTTCACCTTCAGACACGTGGAAATGGACTGTGTGTGCGGTCGGGAACACCTTGACACAACAGCGCATTTCCATAAAGGACAACTATATACATGTCCTGTATGTAAATGTATGTGTGCACATACTTGTCTGTGTGTGTGTAAATATTTGTATGCGGGTGTATGTAGATTTGTGTCTGCATGTGCATATAGATATAAGTGTGTTTATTACAGTTAGTCAGTTAGTCCACATGACCAGAGAACATTCCACATTCAGCAGTCAGCCTACCCACACTTAGGCCTATCTCTCAGATTCTTGTTGCGGTGGTTATTTTGAACATGACTTTGGAGGTGTTCACTGAAACAAACTGTACATATATAAATATATATTTATAAATGTGTCTAAATTCAAAGACAGTGCACCTGGTTTGAAGGGGATTCCACAGGCAAAGATGAGACTGTGCTTTTGGTTCTGTTCTCACGAAGGTGCTTTCCCTCACCCCACCTCCACCCTCCCACAGGTCATCTGAATGCTAGGATAATGGGGAAGAGGAAGGACTGGAATCCCTGGAGGTCCTCAGTTCATTTCTTTGTGGCGGTGGACATTTCCGAATGAGAGCGTTCGATCCGTAGCATCCGATCCAATGGCGAAGAAAGGACGTTCCAAGGGGGAGAAGCCCGAGGTGCTGATATCCGCCCTACAGGCGGCCAACGAGGACCTCCGGTCCAAACTGACCGACATTCAGATAGAGCTGCACCAGGAAAAATGCAAGGTAGGCCCCGGGTATGAGCGGCGTCCATTTTGTCCTCTTTCCTGGTATGTGTTCTAATCTGCCACAGCGTTGGCTTATGGAATAACTCATTTGAAGATTTTGTTAATTGGGGTCTTATTTGTCTGGATAACTTGGTTGTCCACCCATCCACAGTGGTAAATATCTAGGAAAGTCCTTGAATAATGATGTGACTGTGTCCATAGAACACATAGGTCTGTCTGTTGGGATGGCAGGTATCCCATCCACCAAGTTACTCCTTGGTGGTGTGGCATACCCCATACCTATACAGCACCGAGAGTTTGGGTTCAGGGTTCCCTACAGAAATAACCACAATTACCACAGACTCTCAGCCCTTAAGAACATTAAGTTATGTATCTTCTGACCTCATGTAAACAGACAGAATTCACAATTCACGATTTAGCTTTTTTAAAAAAAACTGTACTGTGCTGGTGACAAACACTGCCCCCTGCTGGTCGCCGCTGCAGGTGAGCAAGCTGGAGCGGGAGAAGGTGCAGGAGACGAAGCGGATCCGGGAGCAGGAGCAGCACCGGCACACGGCGGCGCTGACCGACCTGCGGGCCAAGTGGCACGAGGAGAAGCAGAAGGAGCTGCAGGCGCTGCGGGAGGCGCTGGTGCGCCAGCACGAGCAGGAGCTGGCCCGCACCGCCAAGATCAAGGACGGCGAGAACCAGAAGCTGAAGGCGGCGCTGGGCGCGCTGCGGGACGGCAGCGGGGAGAAGGTGCGCACCGCGCTGACGCTGGAGGCGCGCGAGGAGGCGCGGCGCTTCTTCGACTCGGAGCGCGTCAAGCTCCTGCAGGAGATCGCCGAGCTCAAGGCCACCAAGAAGCAGACGGACGAGGCGCTCAGCAACATGATCCAGGCCGACAAGATGAAGGCCGGGGACCTGCGCACCGAGCACCAGATCCACCAGGAGCAGATCTCCAAGATCAAGTGGGACTGCGAGCGCGACATCCGCAGACTGGTAAGTAACAACGGGTCTGATGTTTCCTGCTGGAGGTTCAGTACGCGCGATGGGACTGAATGTATGTATGCATGTATGATTGTATGTATGAGTGTATGTATCATGATATATGCTGTCTATTGAAGTTATGTTTTTGAAAGGTGATTCAGTAACACAGAGTCCGAGACAAATTTCCCTATGGGGACAACAGAGTATCTATCTGTATATCTATCTGTCTATCTATCCATCTATCTGTCTATCTATTGCTCAAAACTCTCTGTACTCTGAATAATGGAAACTCTGACAAATAGGCACTTCAGGTGAATACCACAGACAAATGAGTAAATATGTTTTGTACAGAAATACATAAGCTTGGATTTATACTGTTCTTTTACTTGTACTGAGAGCGACAGTAGATAAATATTCTAGAAAAATAGACAGCTGGTCTCTTATTGCTCTGTTTGGTAAATAATTGATGTGCTGAGATATTATACTGTCTGTGCTATGACAGGCTAGTATACTGTATTCTCTGTAGTATAGCAAACCACTGATTCTTGTAAATTTGTGGTCTTGCTGTATGCAGAAAGATGTTTATGTTTGCATAGAAGCAGTGTGTGTGTGTGTGGCAGTGTCTGTGTGTTTGTAGGAGCAGCGTCTGTGTATGCGCACGCTTGTGTGTTTAGGAGTGGTGTGTTTGTGTGTGTGTGTTCGTGTAGGAGCAGTGTGTGATTGTGTGTGTGAACGTGTGTGCTTGTAAATGTGTGGGTGTAGGAGCAGTGTGTGTGTGTGTTTGTTGGAGCAGTGTGTACATTTTGTCTGAATGAGGCATGTGCTTGTGTGTTTGTGTATGTGTCCATGCATGTGTGTGTGTGTGTGTGTGTGTGCAGGGCCAATGTGTGCATGCTCGTGTGTCTGTGTGTGTGTGTGTGTGTATGCGCATGTTTATGTGTGTTTGTGTAGGAGCAGTGTGTCTGTGTGTGTGTATTTTTGTGTGTGTTTTTAGGAGCAGTGTTTGAATGTGCGTGTGTTTGTGTATGTGTCCATGCTCGTGTGTCTGTGCGTGAGTGTGTTTGTAGGAGCGGTGTTTGTATGTGCGTGTGTGTGTG